>NC_021166.2:52959471-52976455 GCF_000331145.2 Cicer arietinum
TATATATATATATATATATATATATACATATATTTTTTTTCTACTTGTGGAGGTGTGGCATACGCATCCAAGTGTCTGTATAGTTCTGCTTCTATTTGCATGATACTGATAGAATTTTGTGCATTACATTCTCCATTGTTTTCAATCAAGCTGACCTTCATTTGGCTGCACATTTTTGTCCATTGGTAAAAGTGTTGTTTGTTATTTTGAACTCCTTGAATGTTGAGTTACATCTTAATACTTGCTCTCAATTCTGTTAAAGTTGATCAGAAACTATTTATATTACTTGGTAATTTCTCTACAATTAGATATGTTCAGACTAGAATGTGATCAATGTCTTAACCTTACTTGAATGGTTAGTTGATTTAAACAGATAAATTCGACGAATGAACTTTGTGGGTTATTTTCTCAGGTTTTGAAGTTCAACCTCACGGAGTCTGGGCTTTTATGTGTCCTTCCATGGTTAACCATGGCCATTTTTGCAAATATAGGAGGTTGGATTGCTGACACACTTGTGAGCAAAGGTCTTTCCATAACAACTGTTCGGAAGGCAAGAAAATCATACTTTTGTTTCTTAATTTTTTCATACATTGCCAACTCATATACAGCTATAACATATGTGTTCAGTAAATTGTTTTAGTCGTAGACTACAACTAACTGCCTAACGTGGAAGCCAGTATTTATTAATATGACAATGTACAGGAGTATTGAGTTTCCTTTTCCACCTTTTAAAATAATTTTTCTTTAACTGTTCCTTTATTTGGCAGATCATGCAATCGATCGGGTTTCTGGGTCCTGCATTTTTTCTAACACTACTAAGCCATGTCAGAACACCCGCCATGGCAGTACTGTGCATGTCTTGCAGTCAGGTTTGAATTTTTTTCTTTCTAATTCATTCTGATATAAAACATATATGCCTATAAAGCATGTTTGCAGAAGTTTTGAGTGTTGCAGAGTTACCTAATATAAACCACAATCTTTTAATTCCTTTACAGGGATGTGATGCATTCTCACAATCTGGTCTATATTCCAATCACCAAGACATTGGACCACGATATGCTGTGAGTTTCTATTTTAATATTTGTCAAAGTTCTGTACTTCTTTTAAAAGAAAGCAAAAGATGTCAGAAAACCAGAAATAAAGTGATTGATCATCCTAAATATTAAGGTGTTGTTATGGTCTTCTTGCTCAAGTTGTATATAGTGACCTTTTATTGCGAATTGCCAAAAGACTGATGCCAATTGCCAAAATCACTTAACTATGTGTCTGTCACAGTCAATCACTTAAACATCTATTTCCCTTATTTGTTTCGTGATTAATGAAGTCGTCAGTCTGTATTACCCCACAAGTCACTAGTACCATTAGCATCTTGATCATCTAGATCAAGTAGATTTATCTATTCATTCAACATGTCTATCCGAGTACATGAAATCTTGAGACAAAAGTTTTCAATTATACAAGTTTGTTCTGGTTTTATTTTTTTTATCCATTATATTTGTATGTGAATTCTAACTATTTTAAAATACCAGGGAGTGTTGCTGGGACTATCGAATACCGCAGGAGTGCTTGCTGGCGTCTTTGGTACCGCTGCGACTGGATACATACTCCAACGAGGTGAGGATTCTTCCACTTTCAATCAAAACCTTTTTTCTTGTTGAGAGGCAGTTTGTTTAAAATTGTTTTGTTGTTGCAGGTTCATGGAATGATGTATTCAAAGTCTCTGTTGTATTGTACATAATTGGCACTTTGGTCTGGAATATCTTTTCGACTGGTGAGAAAATTCTAGACTAAAGAATCTTATAATGTCAAGGAAGGTATAAGGCTATACACGCCATAGAGAGATTACAAAGAGGGAAACGAAAAGATGGAACAAAAATCAGAGGCCAAATATGTTAAGCACTTGGAAACATAAAAGCACCTTGCAGAAATAGAAGAGAACCACTATCAATTTTTTTGATGATCCACTAGCTAGGCCTTTATATTTTTACTAGAAATCTTGGACTAACATGCCTTGTCCCATGATCTAAATTAAATGCTTTTTGTATAGATAGTTTGTGGGTAGTTTCTGCCCTTATAACCTCATTCAAGCATATTTATTTATATTTATACTTAGAATACTACATGTTATTTGACTTACTAACTCTGTCTCATCACCGTATCCGACTGAGAAAATATATTTTCTCCTACTTAAATATAAGCAAAAAAGTACATATTTTTGTTCAAATTTGAATCAAAATACATGTATATTTTTGTTTATATTTAAGTCCGATGTAATAGGTTGCAGTTTCTTTCTGATTCAATGTCCCCTTATTATTGGTTCTTGTTGTTCTGCATTCCAACTTCCATTGTCAGTCATAGGTTAGGATCCTAGAACCAGAGTTTCATGAAGTCATATTTGCTGCAGTTGACTGCAGTGCACTTAATACATCTGGACCGTTCTATCTAAGTTGGACGATCCAGATGTGCTTGACCTTACTGCATGGACCGTTCTATCTAGATTGGACGATCCAGATGTGCTTGACCCCACTGCAGTCGGGGGCTGCTGACTTGCAGCCAATCTGGATCCGAATTTAACTAAGAACTGTGATTTCTAAACTAGCCCTTATATGTGAAATATAGATGAATTATATTGTTGAACTATAGTGATTTCATAAAAAAAAAATACCACCATGATATAGCAGTCATGATATGAACATGACAAACTTGTTAACATACCATTAGGAATGAACGAGCCAGGACATTCTAACCCAATCATTAAAACTTTCATTAAGAAAGAAGAGCAAGACATTCTGTTATGAACATCAACATTGTTAAATGCAGCTCTTACATAATAATAATGTCGTCTGAAAGCAGTAAAATTAAAACAGAAAACATGAAAATGGAGAAGAAATAAAGAATTACAATTGAATATTTGCAAGGATTCTACAAGATGGATTGAGAGAAAGCATACATCCACCCTACAACCCCATAAAAAGAAATCAATCCACCGACAATTCTTATATGAATTATAAATTTATATAACATACCATGAATAAAATATACCCTGTTATTTTTTATTGTTTTTCTCTGTTTTTTCCCACCCTGTTCTCTCTTGTTCTATAAATTAATTAAAGCTCCAATGGCTGAATTCTAAATTCTCCTCTTTTGAAAAACCAGACTAACTTCCATTGCATTTCAAATCATTGGACACTTTCCCCTGAATTTCCCCCTCCTTTTCTTTTTGGATATTTGCCAAAACACCCTTCAAATCCCTGTTGTAAACATTAACCCTGAGACCATTTTTCATGAACAAGGTGAGTGACATCTTTTGCTCCACTTGGTGGCCAGGAACCACCGCAAGACGATGGCGGAGCAGCACAGCAGCGGCAATAGACTTCATCTGAAGGTATGCCAAATCCTTCCCTAAACATATTCTAGGACCAGCATTGAAAGCAACAAACTTGAAAGAGTCATGCATGATGAACTTTGTCCCATCCAATGATAACCACCTCTCTGGTCTAAACTCCATGCAATCCTCACCCCACGTAGACTTCAACCTCCCAGCCGAATATATCGAATATGTCACCGATGATCCTGCTGGAACAAAAGTTCCATCTGGCAACACATCGTCGTTCACCACATGCTTTGAATCCTCCGGCACTGAAGGGTACAACCTCAGTGTCTCTGACAACGCAGCTTTAAGATAAACCAAACGGTCAACTTCTTCAAACCCCAACGGCTCATCCGTCCACTTTTCCATGTCAGCGCCACGTGTCTCCATCAAGACCATGCAGATCTCGGTTAGGATCTTCTCTTCCACCCTCGGATTCTGAATCACCAGCCAGAAAAACCAGCTCAATGCAACCGATGACGTGTCACGTCCAGCTAGGATGAAGTTCAACGCCACTTGTTGGAGAAACTTGTCCGAATAAGACTCTTTCTTCCTCATAAACCTAGTCAGCAAATCATCGTGAAGTGTCCCATCTTTCTGCTGACTCATCAATTCCACTTTGCGCTTCTCAATCACACTTGACAAATGCTCGTCCACAAAGGCTAGACTTCGGCTCAAGCCGACTTCCATTCCAAGCCCAAGCCATTTCTTCACCTTCCACATCACCTCAGGAAATATAAACCGCTGAAGCGTGGCTTCAGTGGCTCGGTCGAAAGCCGAAGCAAAACAATTTTCAGGGAGACCTGTAGCACAAGTCTGCGGGTCTCTTCCAAAAGCCAAGCCACAAATATTATCAAAAGTGAGCCGAAGCATCACGTCTTGTAGATCCACCGGCTCACCATGAACCTCAGCTTTCTTCAAAATCGTGCACAGGCGATCCTTGATGGCTCGGCTCACCCATCGAGCCATGGCTTGGCGCAATGTCCGCGTGGTGAATTCCAGCGCGGCCGTCTTACGCTGGAACAGCCACGTGTTACCATCAGAATTAAAGATCCCATCACCCAACAAATCATGAAACACAGCTTGCCATGTTGGTCCTTTCGGGTAATTATCAAACCGGGTCTTTAATATATGCTCTAAGTTCCTCGGGTCGCACGTGACAGTCACGAGACCTTGCTTCTTAGCTAGAAAAGGGATAGCACAGATGCAGGTCTGGTACGTGCCACCACACGCGCGGAGGTTGTCGCTGATCCAGTCATGCATACGTTCACAATTCTCAATTAAGCCTGGAAGACTGCCCAATAGTGGCCAGACACGTGGACCTCTCAATGACCGTGAGATGAACGTGAACCATAGTAAGTATGCTGTAATCGCCGTTAAAAGCAATAGAGCCGTGCAAGTTTCCATTTTAGTGGTCACAACCAACCAAACACTGTCTTAAACTTTTTGAACTTGTAGTATAGTGTTGTCACTTGTCACCCCAAGAACCAAAAGCTCAACCCTACAACAGAATTCAATCAAAAGTTTAATATTTTTTTCATAAATAAAAAATGGGACAGTATTAATGTTGTCACAACACAAGAATTAAAAGTTCAACCCTATTAGAAAATTTAATCAAAGTTTAATATTTTCACATCAATAAAAAAAAGGGGTAGTATTAATGTTGTCACAACATAAGAATCAAAAGCTCAAGGCAACTAGAACATTCAGTCAAAAGTTTAATATTTTTACATAAATAAAAAATGGGGTACTATTAATGTTGTCAACCCAAAAATCAAAAGCACAAGCCTACAAGAAAATTCGATGAAAGGTTTAATCTTTTTTCATAATTAAAACATGGGGTAGTATTAGTGGTAATGATGTCAACCCAAAAATCAAAAGCTCAATCCTACTACAAAATTCAATGAAAACTTTAATCTTTTTTCAAAATTAAAACATGGGGTAGTAATGTAAAGTTGTCAGCCCAAGAATCGAACGGTCAAGCATATTAGAAAATTCAATGAAAAATATAATTTAGTTTTTTACATTCACACAAAATAGGGGTGCTTGGAAGAATGAGAAACTATAGAAGTATTTACCTTAAAGAATGATTCAATATTATTGGTTGTGAATGAAGAGCATTTTAAGAGGGTTGAGCTATAAGTTCTAAAGTTAAAAATTGGAAGAATCAAAGAAGAAGAAGAAAAATTGAGAGAAAGTGAGGAAGAAAGAGAGAATGAAGTGTGTATTATTATGCAATGTGAAGTGTGTAATGGAGAAGAGATTTATAGGTGAAAAAGTTAATAAGGCCAGACTGGTTTTCTTCACATTACACCGTCTATTTTTAATCTCATAAGATGTATCACTATAAATGCTCTGAGAGGTTGTTGAAAGACTTTAAAGGTGAATACACCCACCTATCTCTTCTCTCTCTCTCTCTCTCTCTCTCTCTCTCTCAAGAACTTTTAAGCTTATACACGTAATAGTAATACACTACTATCTAGTATACTTCTTTCTTTGTAATTTCCTTTTTCTAATTTCTTACAAGAAATTATAATGGAATTGAAACAGGGTGTTTAAGTCAGGCAAGCAATCAATGACGAGAAATAAATGAGAGTGGTTGAGAAACATGGTGAAGGGAAGAGCTAGGGAAAAATATAAGCATAAAGTTTTGGGGTCACATACTCAAATACTAACTTTTTTTAGAACAAGAGAGTGTTTCGTTTACCAATATTATTAAGTACTAGTAATATTCACATTATTATATATATATATATATAGTTGAAAACAGAAAGTAAAATAAAATAAAATAAAGGGTTTTGCTATGTGTGGTTTAGTTATGGTTTCGGTGAGCAACCTACCAACAATTTATAACATTTATGTGGGTGACCTGTTTTCTTATCTCTATGTCATGTAAATGTATATCAAAAGAATAAATATATCAAAATGCAAAAGAAACAATGTATCATAGAGTTTTGATCAATTGTATCTAAGTCTCTCACGTCATAATAATTTTCAGTATTTAATTCATAGTACCAAATTTGTATTTATATATTACGGCTAAATTATAACATTATCTCTAAACTTATGAGATAATGTAAATATATTCAAAATAATAAATAAATAAAAAATATAAATGAAAAAACACACGACGTTTTATTATATAGTTCAACCAATTATGTTTATATTTTTGACTACAAAATAATTATAATATCTTCCAATTATAATTTAAGACCATATAATTTATAATATCAAATTTATATTTAAATACTACTATCTAAATTACAACATTATCTCTAAATTCACCTCAACAAATTATCCTTTCACCACAGCCATACCCAACCTGTCAAAAAAAAAAAGGTGAGCCATACCCAACCTATCCATTCCATACCCTATTATAAAATTGAAAAACAATTTAGAATGAACAATAACAACAATTCTAGGATTCATCACAGTCGCAGAGTTGACCTACCATGATCATTTATGGTGAGATTTCAATGACCATATGCCTATATGGTTGGTTTGAGAGCAAAAGTCAAACTTAAGTTCACATAATAATTCAATTAAAAACATTGGCTTGAGCCTTTGCTCATTCCAATGTAGTATTCTTCACGAGAAATTTGAATTTTCTTTTTCTTTGTGTTTTTTTTAGATATTGTTTATCTTTACTTTTTTTTTGGTTTATCTTCGCACTCTTAATCTTAAAGAGAATGAGCCTTGACAAATTCACGCACTAAGAGAGTGAGACAAGAAAAATATAGTAGTAAGTCAAAATAACACGCTAGCTAGCTAGAAAGAAAAAAATTAGTATAGGCTATAGATAATTTTTTGCTCTATAAGTTATATATGCTTGTTCATATATAGTAATTCATACTATATATTAATATCATTGGTTAGTTTTATGATTACTCCATAATTCGTGAAATAACCTTGATAATGTAAAAAAACGAATTTATATATAATTTATATAAGATCTATTTGGAAATAATCACTTATAACTAATAGCATTATTTGATAAATTTATATTTTTGTTAAAATTTTATCGTTGTTATTGTAATTAAAGGTATTTTTATCTTTGTAATTTATTTATTATAATTTAAAATACATAACTTAAAAATTTTGAATAAATAATTTACATAATTTAAAATTTAAAATAATTTTAATAAATAATATTTTAAAGTAAATAATTTAAAATAATTTTATTTATTATAATTTAAAATAAAAAATACCTAAATATATAAGATTAATAAATGAATAATTTATTATAATTTTAAATTATTTATATATAATTTAAATATTAAAATAGTTAATATTTTAAATTAAATAATTTATTTATTTATTTTAATTTTAAATAAATACAAAATATCATATTCATATATTTTAAATTAATAAAAAATAAATTTTAAGTTACTATTTTTAAAATATTTTAAACATTAACTTATTAAAAAAATTAATTAAGAATGTCCTATTATATCAATTAATATTTTTAAATTAATTAAACTGTTAATTTTATCAAATGTTTCAATTAGTTTATCAACTATCAATTATAAGCCAAATTTTAGGAATTGATTTATGGTGGATTGAGTAAAAGTTTAGGCCGTTGAACTTTGAATATCACCTTATAAGACTATTTTGAGTGAAAAAAGTAGCTTGAGTGATGAAGAAAATGACAGAGATATTGCTATGAAATTAATACATTTAAAGCAATATGTTTCATCGATCAAGTTAATTAAGAGAATTAGGCCATATACAATAATATTATGTATTTATGTATTTTGATTTTAACATTACACTGTCGGGTATGTTTAGGATGTGTAATTGTATAGGGCTCTAAATTTTTAGAAATGAAGATGAAACTCAACACTCTCAAAAACTAGAGCATCATGTGTAAGAAAAGATTGCTAGTAAAGAAAAAAATTATTTGATATTCCTAAAACACTATATCTGAACAATCATACGTTCGTTTCTCATTACAATTTTAAGAGCTACATAAGATGAATGTCAATATTGTGTTTTTTAATGACAACAATAATGAAGCAACAATATGAAACCAAAGAAAACTTTAAGTCAATAGACACAAAGTAAATTATTTTTATATTAATGTAATCGATTTGTGAGTTCGTGAATAAACCTCACTAGTGATATAACAAAGTCTCATTAGGAAATTATGTCATTTGATTTTTAAATTACTATTGTAGAGACTTGTAGATATTACAAGGTTACTGGGAGTAATTTTATATTCCTAGTTTAATGTGTTGTTTTTCTTCAATTATTACAAAAGAGTTATATCAATAAAGTAAATATTAAAAACAAAAGACAAGAACCTAGGAGATGCCTCAATTTAAATTATACTATTTAAGTCTCAATTTTTGTTCATTAAAAAACCTATAAATTGTAGAAATTAAGTATTTTCATATGCTTTAGTTGTGATGAGTTTTATGTATGATCTTATCCTTGAGTTTGATTGAAATTTAAGATTATTCAACAGACTCACATTGTTTGGAATTGAAAAGGAAGAGGAAAACCAAAACTATCTATATGGCTCTCTAGTTCTTTATTATAAATTGCATCAATCAGAAATATTTTAAATTATTATTATTTTTTTATGCTCTTGTCTTAATTTGTTGTGATTTGTAGTTCAAATATTTTCTTTGAAAATTGTGGATGTACCTGAGGTCATATGGTTGTTTGAGGAAATTCTATGGATTGTAACAAGAATTTATGCTCACAAATTAAAGATCTTACAATTTGGAAATTAGGGCATGTAACGAAGCAGTGTTTACAGTCCATTAGCCCATGACCTCCAATTAGTGAAGGGTCCCATTTATATATATAATATAACAAAATGAGAGTGTATTTTTTTTTGTTAAATATATTTTAGTCCCTACAAAATTAGGACCTTTCAAGTTTAGTCTTTAAAAATTATTTATTTACTTTTAGATATTTTAATTTTATAGAGACTTGTTTGAGAGACTAAAAGTATCAATGTCTTACAAAAAAAAATAATGGATTAAAAGTGAATAAATTTTTTTATAGACTAAACAGTTGATTTTTTTTATAAGGACTAAAAATAAAATTTAAAAATTTTATAGGGACTAAAATTTATTTTATTATTTTTTTAATTATTAAAATTGCACTTTCTTTTCGTTAAGAATCCAAATTTTAAGATTAGAACATGACTTCCAAAATTTTTAAGATGACTTTATTGAAGATCATCAATATATTCGAATCTAATATTTTAGATGTCTACATAAAGTGACCTTAACTTAGGAAATAGTTGATTAATTTATTTTACTTGGTTGCATATATCAAAAAGTATTTTTACATACTTGTTATCATTGTTGAATGATAGAAAATTTAAAAGACATACTTTATGCTATATGGATCCATTATTAAAAGATTTAACATCTAAAGTTTTTCATATGATTTTTCTCATTAAGGAGGTCTTAGAAGAGTGGAAATCTTCTCTCTAAGTATCATATTTTGATACCGAATTTATGTTACGTTTTTTCTATATAAATAAAGTTTATCTTATTATTATTATTAAGTTTATCTTATTATTATTATTATTATTATTATTATTATTATTATTATTATTATTATTATTATTATTATTATTATTATTATTATTATTATTATTATTATTATAACCGTTTTTGTATCATATGGGTAGATATTGAATTTGTAATTAAGGAATTTCATTTTAATCTCATTAAAGACTTCAATTAAATCAATTAGAAATATGCATGAAATTTCCATGTTACTCATTCATGACGATTTATGTCATCAAATACATTGATGGGGTGGTGGTGTTGAGAGTTCTGTCTCATTATACGTTAGTAAGGATATTTGTGGTGGTCTTATTATTGATGTATAAGGTGGACCAGATTGTAAAATAAAAATATGAAGATAAATAACATTTAGATATGCATCTAAAAAATTCTGATATAATTATTAAGATAAGTGGGAGATTTTTAGAACATTTTATTTAATTGTTATATTACAAAAGATTTATGTAAGGCACACATTTTTGTTCAATTATATTAGTAGTTTATCAATTAGGAACCTTAATGGATTAGTGATCATCAAATTAAGTATAAGGTTTCTTAGACTTCTATTTTGATAATTAATTAATTATTTAATTAATCGATATGGACTCAAATAAGAGTGGATGTCATTGATGGCCTATTTTTGAATAATGACAACTCTAATTGACCATCACCCTAAATATAAGTTATGATTCTCAATATAATGTTTCCTTCTTTACTTGTTAAGAACTCCTTGTTTGTCTCCATTTTTTCCTACATTTCAAGATTACTATTGAGAGACTAAAACAAGATATCCAAGTTTTCATAATATTCTTAATAAATCAACATGTTGTAGCATTGTGAGAACTTCCGCGAAGATCCCTTCAATGTTTTTTAATGGACGATCTCAGTAATATATATCTCAATTTTACATAAGACATCCTATAGATGATTCTCCATAGGTCTCCTCGAATGTCAAACTCTAAATCTACAATAAATTAACCCTGACATGTCCTATTATATGAATACAACACATATAATACATGTACGATACCATTACTCTTCTTTTCCTTCTTTTTCTTGTTTTCTTAATAGACATTTAGATGATTTATTCTTTGTTCTTGTTATGTCAATTTTCCAAATAAAGTAGTTGTGGTCATTGTTGTTTTTAAAATCAATTGATATTTCAATTATTTATTCCAAATTTTAAAGATAATTTACACAAAAAAACATTTTAATTGAATCGGGTAGAATTGAACTGATTCAATCAAATATAAAGTAAACGATAATGACTTAATTAATTGCACAAATGAAATTGTTGATGAAAGTTGAAAAGACTTTATTAACTCAACAATTCAAATCATGAATATGTCTAAAAAAACAGGTAAAAATATATTTTGCACCATCGATAACCAATAAACGAGAATGCTAATGAGTGTAAAATGCAGAACATAAAGAGTTAAGAGAATGAGAAAATCACACCGCGACTCTTATACTATAGTTCCTCTATCTCGTTCTCACTTGTAGAGTACATTTGAGCTCTCATTCAAAGAATGATAATTTCTTTCTTTATTGTGTTTGAATATTTACAAGATCCATCGAAAAATGTTACAAGGTTTGTACATCAACCCCTTTATCTGAACGATCAGAACTAGATTTCTTGAATAAACTATTATCTTCAAGATGAAGATAACTCATCTAGTCTTGCAAGATAATACCTCAGAGTAAATCCTACTCTAGACCCTGGAAAAAAAAATCTCATTAATCCTTCAACGTGACGCTAATGGATATCCCTTTGATCTTTCAGGTCTGGAACAATCACCCTAACAAGAGTCAATTATTCACTTACAAACAAGACTTGAATAAAAAAATATGTTTAATCTATATTATGATCTTGAATGCATGAAAAATGAGGAATAAGTGAAAATGTTCTTTGTAACAATGAAGGCTCATATAAATATGTAAAGAGAGATGAGTTTGTTGGTCATGGTATAATGCATCGTAACTGAAATAATTGTTTTGTAATTATCAAAAATTGATCATGCAAGTTATGTGAATCGACTTACAAGGCTATGAATAGATTCATAAGTTTCTTGAAAGTTTGTGATTTCATCATGAAACAATGTAAATCAATTCACAGGTTCATGAGTTGATCACAAAACCTCCTAAAATTGTATGAGTCGGTTCACTGAAATGGTGAATTGATTCACAAAATCTGGAATAACTTGAATGAGTGTAGGACATTTGTAAATCAGTTTATAAATGTGTGAGTTGATTTACAAAAATAAAAAATCACCACTTAAGAAAAGTTTTGAATGTATTTCAAAATATACCAATATATATATATATATATATATATGTTTTCATCATACAACTAAAGTTATGCATGATTAAATAAGATTTTTATGATACTTTTTCTCGTTTAATAACATATGTTAATGTTTGAAAATTGTTAAATAAACAAAGACATACAAACGTCATTCAAGTAATTAAACCTAATTTTGATATCTATCAAAATACTATTTATATCGTAGAAAAACTTACAATTTCATTAAGATATCTTAAAACAAATCCTACTCCAATTCATAAATACAAAAAAAAAAAAAAAATTACAATCTTAATCTACCATCAGAGCATAAAATGTTTTATCATCTACTAGATTATAAAAAGAGACATACTAACAAGTGTCTCCACTTATTAACATTTAAAAAAAGAAATAAATTTTGAGGTGTATATGTTCAATGCTTTGAAATTTTTAAAACTAATTTATTTTACTTAATTTTTTTTTTAATTCTTAACAAGTGCATTTGTTACCACGCCCATTTTATATTTGGAAAAAAGTGACAAGTGACGTTAATAGTTTTCTTTTTTTTTACAAAGAGGTGAAGTCGATAGTTGATGACATATATTTTCCATATAATTAGATATATGCAAAGTAATTTCACAATGCATGCTGAATTGGGAATTCATTCATGTGATTCCCTAGATTTAGATATAAACAGCAAGCGATTGCTGTCTAATTTATGACACTGCCTAAAATCAAATAAAAGTATAATAATAATCATTCAATCCTTGATAATTTAAATTTTACCCGATTGATGGTAGACAACACAAAACATTGAATAACGAATACTTGGTTGATATATAATTATAAGAGGCAATTTTAAATATGAGTAGCTTATTATTAGGTGAAAAATTAATGAATCGTGGTTGGGACAATTGCTAATCATGTCTTCCTAGTGTGGTAACAAATTTATGTGGCCTATGTGCTTCTATTGGACCATTATTACATGTGCACCCAAGTACATTTACTCATTTTCCTTCCAAAAAAGGTGCGTATACACATTTAAGAAGAAAAATAAACTGTATGTAAACCTCCATTCACATTGATATTTTATCACTATGGTTTACTTGAGTAGTTTTTTTTTTTTTTAATTGCAAATATTTGTTATTAGTTGTTATTTTGTTAGTGGGGAATTAAACTCACATTTTCTTATCATTTCACTCTCTATAATCTCTATCATAAAAAAGAAATATTTCTTAGTAGTTTTTAGTGTAATTTGTTAAGGGATGAAGTAAAACTCTTACATTTATTTAATTGTATTCATATTTTTATTGGTCCATCTCTTACATTTAATTCTCTAAACTACTAAATCACATCATACCACTTTTATTTCCAACTAATAAAATATTCATGCTTCTACACGGATATATATTGTTACTATACTTTTTTCTCAGATAATAGTTAACGAAAATCAATTAAAAATAATAATATCTTATTTATGATAAAAATAAAGAACTTAATTTATCATAATTAATAATAATCAAACAAAATTAAAATTGATAATGAGCTGTAGTATTTTTGTTTCTTTCATTTTCAAGTAAAATATATTTGAACAAAAGCATGATAAATATTGCAATTAATAATTTGTATATATTTCGTATATTATCAGTGATAAATATTTGTCTCGTATTTTTTATGTATAAAATGAAATATGTCTCATGGTTTATATGTATCGGTGGGAAATATTTGTTTTATATTTTTAAATGTTTATTAATGACAAATATTTATCATATAATTTTTAAATATTTATCGATAACAAATATTTGCCATGTGTTTTTTATGTACAAATTATAAATATTTATTTGGTGATTTTTAATATTTATTCCTAACAAATATCTATCCCAATATTTTTAGTATTTACCAGTGATAAAAACTTTCTTGTATTTTTTTTATATATATATTTATTATGTATTTTTTTTATGCATTAGGTATAAATATTTATCCATATTTTTTTTAATATTTATCAATGACACAATTTATCTCATGAATTTTTATGTATCAATAACAAATATTTATCTCATATTTTTTTTACATACATAGCAAATATTTATCATGTAATCACTTTGATGATGATGACTGCGGTAGTGATTATGATGATGATGAGTAGTGGTGATGATGATGATGATAATAAGATAATGGCTGTGTTGAAAAAATATGATAAAATAAGATAGCACGGAGTTGACATGAGTTTGATAGTTGGAGAGGAGCGAGAAAGTTAATTTGGAGATTAGGACAAATTTTTTTATCA
This sequence comes from Cicer arietinum, assembly GCF_000331145.2. NCBI lineage: Eukaryota > Viridiplantae > Streptophyta > Magnoliopsida > Fabales > Fabaceae > Cicer > Cicer arietinum. Next base: position 52,973,940 of record NC_021166.2, read on the forward strand.
TAATTGAGCGAAACTTGTCAGTAATTTAAGGCATTTGACAATTTGATAATTTATATAACATCTTACTTTCTTACCATGTAAATTTCTATACAAGTATGAAGTATCTAAATCTTAATATAAATATATATAAATTAAAAAAGGTGGTTAACTAGTAATTTTTTTGAGCCTAAATAAGTAATTTTCATTTAATTTTTATCATTTCAAGGTATTGGTGAATCACTTGAGACATTTTCAGTGCCATGAGGCTAACTAATAAGCTACGCTTTCTTCAAAGGATGGCTGCTTCCACGTGTCATCGCTCGATCACTTCCTTTTTCACTAAGCGGTTGCTTTATCTGTTTGTTAGCTTGTCTTTTTATTTTCTTATTGTTTTCGTTATAAGACCCCAAAAAAATGGATACAGAGTGTCTAATCCATCATCAATTTGATTTTATTATTTTATTTAACATTTAATTGAAAATTATTTTATAAAAATAATAATGGTCAAGTAGTAATTTCCACCTAAACAAGTGACTATATTGTAATTTTCATTTTATATTGTTTAATTAATACTGTTCATAAAATAATGAAAACAATAAACATTGGAGGGGATGGATAATATTAATGCATAAATGGTTTTATAAACAACTTTCGGTAGTTTTAAAAATAAAATGACTTTTTTCTTTTTAATAAGTTAAAAATGATTATATTCAAGAAGTGCTTAGAACAAAAATAAAAAGATTATAATATTTCTTTGTATGACTAAAACAAATCTAAAATATAAAATTAAACTATTTAATAAAAAACAAAATAATTAACCACAAATAATATCAATATATTTTAAGGATTGAGAACATATATAATTCATCATACTTATAACAAAAAAAAAATTACTTGGAATTTTATTCACCTCTATACTAAAATGACTTTTGGTTTTCTTTTAACAAGAATTGCATTTCTTGTTACCACTCATCTTTTTAAAATTGAAAATACATTACAGATGGATGTGTCTGACATCAATTTTTCTTTTGACAAAAAACATGTTTATAATTTTAAAAGTAACTTAACGTGGATTGAACTTAAAATTAGTTTTTTAGCACAATAATTTACATTCATCTTTAAATAGATGATTGAGAGTAAAATTTATTATGAGATCTAAAATAACATAATTTATATTTATATTACATTTTATTGCAATTATATTTTATAATAATATATTTTTCTATCTTAACTATCTGATTTCTATAGAAAATGAATTTTGATAGTCTAGAGTTAGTCGAGAGGTAAATAAAGTTAGATAAATGATTGTTTATGTCAAGATTCAAATTCGAATTCAATTGAACGATTTGTCATTAACTGAAACTCATTAACCAATTGAATATAATCACTTAATTTGTAATAGACTTCTATAAGACTTATTCAATGAGTTGTAGTATAATTTTTATTTTAACTAAATAGACTTATAAAAAATTCTAATGATTTGATCTATTAATAAAAAAGACGGGTATTGTGTCTCATCCCCGCATGGAGACAAATATTAATCCTTTTATAAATATTCAATTAATCATTAAATATTTCCTATCTTAGATTGGGACACCATTTTCTTACTCTAAATTTTATCCAAGAAAAAAAAAACTTCTAAACAATACTATGTCTTATCTATTTTACACAATAAATAATTTGGTCTAATTTTAATCTGACTTTTTTTGTTGTTGTTGTCAAAACCTAAATAGAATAGTTCTAAGACCATGTATATGGGTTTAACTTATTTTATCTCTAGCAATACGTAGTTGTTTTTTAATTTGAAAATTTCTCCTTCTCTTACATTTACAAAAGCATCACAATTTATGATTTTTTCTTTCAATTTTAATCATTTTCAAATTAACCAATCTAGAGGTAGAAGAGATTTGTGCAGTATAAATTCAGAGATGTAAACACTATCTTATAGTTTTTTTTTCCGAAGTTTTACATATAAAAATTGGTCAATTAGGTATAAAAAAGATTCGAAAGAATTGATCGATTCGAAGGTATAAAAAATATTTGAAGGTATAAAAGAGATTTTAAAAAAGATGTAAACATTAATTTAAAGGTATAAAAAAGATTTGAAAATTTTAAATTTGTATTTACATCTTAGAACTCATCGATTCAAATAAATTATGTCTGAATTAATTAGTTCGAAAAAGGTTAAAATCAAAATGAAAAAAAATATAAATTTTAGAGAATTTTTGAAAATGTATGGGAATGAGAGGATTTTATTTTATTTTTTTATATTAAACGAGCCCAAGCCCAAGCAATGCATAGTTATTACACTCACTGTTTTTTACACGGGACTAGATTCGCTTAATAAGTTAAAGATATAGATTTGACACACACAAAAAGTGTAGATACAGTAGGTGACAAAAAAAAGAACAAACAAGTTGTAGATACACCAGCAAAGTAAAAGAAAATTATATATATATATATATATATATATATATATATATATATGAATATGTTTTTTTTTAAACTGTTTTCTTGAGAGAATTTTTAAAAGAAAT
>NC_021166.2:52976654-52979055 GCF_000331145.2 Cicer arietinum
ACACCAGCAAAATAAAAAAAAAATATATATATATATATATATATATATATATATATATATATATATATATATATATAGCCAACGCTAATTCAACAAAACAAAACCAAACTCACAAATTACGAAATTTAAAACATGGTAAATTGTTAAGGAAGATATCCAAGTCTGTTGTTTTTAGAAAGACAATTTGGAAAACAAATTGAAAAAAAGCAAATGTTCATAATAAAATAAATGCAGTTTCGGATGCACAAGATTAGCAATTAGCTGCAAGTGTAGAGCATACTTATTTTGCAGAATATAAATAAGAGTTTGATGCAAATGAAAAGCGGAATATAATTAATACATGCTAACAAATACTTACAATGGTAACTTGTTTTGAAAACTGAAAAGAAAAATACAAGATTATGAAAATATAGGAGACACTCAAGAAACTCTCAAGATTTCTAACAGATGTTCTATTGTTGTATTCCACTCTGCCTTGAAGTGAAGAGGAGCCTTCCTTATATAGGGAAAGGATTCCACTTGTGCTGCATTATGAGGTGGAGGAAATGATGAGATTCCTTCTGCTTTCGGTGCCACTTTTGACTTTTGGTGCTGATTGCAGACAAGTGTCAAACAACTTTTCTTTTTGCGTTTTTCTTTTCAAAAAGATTTTTTTTTTAAGTCTGAAATCAATTTTGGGGCAGGCCCGTTAAGTGATATACAAGACTATTTTTAAACCGGTTTGAATGAAATTTGGGCTACGTCTATTACATGATATACAAGACCTTTTTTTTTAATGGGCCAAGAGTATTGGGCCATTGCATTCATTTTATGAGTAACAAGATGTCGAAACAATCGTCTTCATTTTCATTTTATATTTTAATGGTGTCTTCTGAAGCACTGTCTGAGGAATGTTTTGATGATTGGGCCTTACTTTTGAGAAGTTGGACCATGATTTCAAAGTATTCCTCCTCGGATTTTGCCGCTGCTAGTTGTGTTTGGGCAAATGATTTTTGGGCCAAGAATTTAGTTGCCATTGGGTCTGGTTTCTTCATTCCTTGCCTTTGGAGCCATGCCAATACAACTTGTTTTTTGATACTTGGTGGAATAGAGAATTTTGTCCACCATCTGACTTTGAATCTTCTGACGAGGATTGTTTGGGTCTCTTTTTGGTTAATGTCAAAATATCAAGCTAATACCCATGGTAGAAAGAATTTTGTAGCGAATAACATTAGAGGGTGAAAAATGCGTTCCCTGTCTGTTGGTTTGTAATGAGTTTTGTATAATTGGAAGCTTTCTTGGACTTCCGTTTTCAAGATATCTGGAATGGAGCCAAAGAATTTCCACCAATGAGCAAACCATTGAGGAATTTTGGAAGGTTCCATGGTAAGGTTAAAGAAAAATAGCCAAGTATGGCTAAATTTTTTGTTTTGAATGAGAAAAACGTTGTACCAGGCTTATTGATAGTCCCAGTAATTAAAAGTCCTACAATGGTTTATCGTGGTTTTGAAATCAACTGGGAACTGTTTTGGTGTGTAAAGGTTTGATTCTCATTCTGAAGGTGGGATGATTTTTGTGGATTTTGGCAGTTGAATAGGCTATTGGGCCTTCTTTTGGATTGTCTTGAATTGTTACAGATATTGTACATCCAAGAATAGATTTTTAGTAAGGCTGGGGTTTTGATAAATCATACGGTTTGAAAAACCAGCCATCTGGAAAAATCTTTGAGATGACTAATTGAGGATTTTTATTATAGAAATGATCCTCGATTGTCCAAATGTTTTGATAACCTGTTTTTACAAAATATTCAGATTGTGGTTTAAACAAAGTAATCTCAGAATCATTTAAATTTTTTTTTGAAGTTTCTCCTAGAGAGAGTTTTGAAATTATTTTACAGGATGATTCCTCCTGTAAAGGTTTTGAAATAATTTTTTGAGAAGGGACTTTTGAAGATTCTCCCCTTTCATGTCTCGTAAAAAAAGGCAGTTGTATTTGGAGGGATTCAATCTGTTGTTGGAGTTTTGCTATTTTTTGGAGTTGAAGGTTTTCTTCAATTGAGTCTTTTATCTCCTGGAAATTGTCAGGACCAGCTATTTATTGGCTGGCAAGCCATTTTTGAATTTGGTTTTGGGCTTCATTTTCTTCAATAGCTTCTACCCAAGACCGAATGGGTTATGCAGATGAGATAGGTTTTGGGGTTTCTTGTGGTTGGTCCTTCTGGACCTCAACTCTTTTGGATTTTCTGGGCATCACTCAAGTCCTGTTTTGGAGAAATTCTCTGGTTAGAAAATCTGGAACTGAGTTTTGATCTCTTTTAATAAATTCAATTTCAAAATAAAAAATGCTAAGGATTGCTTGCCATATGGAAAAAATTTGTTTTGATGCAATGTTTTGAACATCTTTTTGTAAAACTTCTTTTGCA
>NC_021166.2:52979293-53013287 GCF_000331145.2 Cicer arietinum
TTTTTTGAAGATTCTCCCCTTTCCTGCCCCGTAAAAGAAGGCAGTTGTATTTGGAGGGATTCAATCTGTTGTTGGAGTTTTGCTATTTTTTGGAGTTGAAGGTTTTCTTCAATTGAGTCTTTTATCTCCTGGAAATTGTCAGGACCAGCTATTTGTTGGCTGGCAAGCCATTTTTGAATTTGGTTTTGGGCTTCATTTTCTTTGACAGCTTCTACCCCAGACCGAATGGGTTTGCAGATGAGATAGGTTTTGGGGTTTCTTGTGGTTGGTCCTTCTGGACCTCAACTCTTTTGGATTTTCTGGGCATCACTCAAGTCCTGTTTTGGAGAAATTCTCTGGTTAGAAAATCTGGAACTGAGTTTTGATCTCTTTTAATAAATTCAATTTCAAAATAAAAAATGCTAAGGATTGCTTGCCATATGGAAAAAATTTGTTTTGATGCAATGTTTTGAACATCTTTTTGTAAAACTTCTTTTGCAGATTTACAATTAATTCTAAGTAAAAAATTTTGGATGAGTAAATCGCTTTGAAATTTTGTGATGCACATGACAATTTAACGAATTTCGTTTTTAATGGTAGAGTAATTCTTTTGGCAATCATTCCAGTGTGCAGATCTAAACTGTACAATGCATTCTTTGTTATTTATTTTTTGTTTAAGGATACCCCCATATCTTATGTCTGATGCATCTGTTTCAACAATTTTTTGGGCTGATGGGTCAGCTAAATGCAAGCAAGGTATTTCTTTAACTTGTTTTTTGATTATTTGAACTATTTTGGTATGTTCTTCTGACCATGCGACGGGGTTTTTCTTTAACCTATCATGGAGAGGTTTTGCTATCCTATTAATGTTGGGACAAAAATCTAATACATAGTTCAATCTTCCTAAAAATCTTTGTAATTGTGTTTTGTCAAGAATTTTGTCTGGAAATTTATCTGCGAAACTTAAGGACCTTTCAATAGGGGTAATAGTACCCTGAGAGTAGGGGTGAGAATAGGTCAGGCCAGGCTAGGCTTTGAAAGGTCTGAGTCTGGCCTACGATTTATTTTTTAGGCCTAAGCCTGGCCTACGACCTATCATAGACTTTTTTTTCGGCCTGGCCTGACCATTTTAGAAGTCTGGCCTGGTCTGGAAGCCTATTTAAAATAATTTTTAAAAAATATGAAACAAACATCCTTTAAACCCTAAAAAAATAATTTTTTGTGTTAAATAATAATTTTTTTTTGAAACAAACACACTCATTATTACCTCTTAAACAAATATGAAAGATTACTGAGTGATTGACTAATTGAACAGCTACCAAATATGAAATGACTACCAAATATGGAATGCTACCGAATATGGAACAACTATTGAATATGGAATGCTTACTGAGTAATTGCTTAATTGATAGAATTTAAAATAGGAAATAATATTATTAATATAATAATAATAATAATAAATAATATTAATAAATAATAAAATATATATAGGCCGACCTATCAGGCCTAATAGGCTTTTTTATAAGCCTGAGTCTGGCCTATTTAAATAAATAGGCTTTAAAAATGGCCTGAGCCTAACCTTTTTATTAAATAGGCCAGGCCAGGCCAGGCCATAGGCCCCTGACGGACGGCCTAGCCTATTTCCATCCCTACCTGAGAGATATAATGTCCTAGAAAACGGATTTTTGTTTGAAAAAGTGAAACTTTGGATTTTGAAACCACCATACCATTTTTCTTAGTGATCATTAAAAATATTCTAAGGTGTTTGAAATGTTGTTCAATGGTTTCTGAAAAAATTAAAACATCATCGATATAGATAATGCAAAATTTTGAAAATGGATTAAAAATTTCATTCATAATTCTTTGAAATTCAAAAGGAGCATTTTTTAATCCATAGGGCATTACTGTCCACTCATATTGGCCAAAAGGGACAGTGAACGTTATTTTATAACGGTCTTTTGGATCAATTTGTATTTGCCAAAATCCTGATTTCATGTCGAATTTTGAAGATACAGATGGGGAATGTAATTTTTGTAAGAGATCTTTTTTGTTTGGAATTGGGTATCGAATCCACTTTAAAACTTTGTTTAAAGGTTTGTAGTTTATTACTAACCTGGGTGTATCTCTTTCTATTTCAGAATTTTTATTCACATAGAAGGCTGCACAACTCCAGGGGGATCTAGATTTTGTGATTAGACCATTTTGTTCTAGGTCTTGGATTTCAGCTTTGCAATGCGTTTCTAGTTCGTAATTCATCTGGGTAGGTCTAACTTTCGTTGGGATTTGTTTATCAAAAAAGTCATTTTCGTATGGTAAATCTACCATATGTTGTTTTCTATCCCAAAAAGCATTTGGCATATCCGAGCAAATTTCATTTTCAATTCTTTTTTGGAGTTTTGAAATTTTTTGTTTTATGAAACTATTTTGTAATTGTTGTTCAGATCTGAGGAAAGAAACATCTTGTTTCAGAAAATATAGATGTTTTTCTTTTTCTTGAATTAAACAATTTAATTTAGTTTTGTAAACAGATCAAGCTTTTAAAAGATTTAAATTCTTTGTTCTGGGTTTTTCTATAAAAAGGAAAACAATTTTGACTTCTTTTGTTTTGCAAGAAATACTGTCGTAATTGACTGAGTAAGGAGTTATCATGTTAATGAAAGGAGTCCCTAAAATGACAATATGAGTAATATTTTCTAATAAAACAAAAGGAGTTTTGATTGAAACGTTACTATTTTTAACGGAAGCTTCAATTTTACTTTTTATAATCATGTTGGAGTTGTTAGCTGCAACAAGTTTTTCATTTGATTTTTGTAGAAATCTGTTTGGTACAATGCTACTTTTCAAGCAATTTAAGTCCGCTCCTTTATCAAAAAGTGCAATTGTTTCAAATTTAAAATCTTCAGAAAAAACTAAATTAATTTTGATTAAATATTTTCTTGTTGTTATTGTTCTTAAAACAAACAAGAAATCTTCAGGGATTTCTTCTAAATTTTCAATTTTGTTTGAATATTCTTCATTTTCTCCCTCTTCTGCTTCCTGTTCTGGGTCAGAAGATGTTTGATTTTTGTACTTGGGAAAGAAGATTTTGAAGAATATTTGAATCTATTTCTTGTTTTTGTTTAAGAGTTTTTAACTCATGTTTCACAATTTTAATTTCTTCTTGCAGAGATTGAATTGTGACAGGGGTTTGTGACTTTGTTCATTTTCCTAAGATATTTGTTAAATCATAAGTGGTTTTAGGAAGCAATTTTGATGAGGATGTGAAAGGTTGACCTTGTTTTGATTCAAAAGTACTTAACAGTTTTCCTATTATTTCCTTTTGAAGTTTTGTATCTTCAACTTGTTTTATAATATCAAGAATTAATTCTTGATCCTTTGTTAGAACATTAATTGATTTTGTACTAGCTTTTGAATTGCTAAGAGAGTCGGATGTTCCTAGCTCATCAAACTGTAAAGGTTTATCATTTTCTGATGAACCTATTTCAGAATCCGTGAATGTTTCTTCTTCAGAGGTTTCTAAAAGTATTGCCTCTATTTTTTGAATTATTTGTTCATCAATGTTTAATTCATGGAGTTTTTTATTTCTGTTGCAATATCTTGAGATATGTCCTGTTTGGCCACACTTATAACAAGTTATTTGTTTTGAATTTTGAGATTCGAACTTCTTTTGCAAGAGTTTTTTCTTATAAAAATTAGGTTTCCTTTAGTTGTAAGTATTTTGGAGTTTAGATTTTTTATAGAAATCTTGTTTGCCAGGTCTAGAGAACGATTTTCTGAGAGGTTTTCTAAAAGGTTTTGAACAAGATTCTCCGTAGTCTTTAGAATTATTTGTCATGGGTATTTCGAATTGTTTGCAAAAAGATCCTATTGTCTAGTTCTTTTCATTTCCCATTTTAGATGTTTTTGAAGCTTTAAATTTTGGCAGATTTTCAAACCTTCCTTTTGTGTGAAGCTTACCAATTCCCCATAAGTCAGATGATTATAACGGATTTGGTTTGTTCCATAGAGTTCTTTAATTTTGTTTCTAACCTTTTCTCCTAAAAGGGTTGGGAGTCCTGCAAGGAATTTTTCTTTCCAAAAATGTTGGTTTGAGTCTTCCCTAAGCATAACCCTAGTTAGGAAAGTGTTTTTGTAATATTGGAATTCAGATAGTTTTTTACATCTAAAGTTTGAAAGGAGTTCAACATTCTTATCCTTTAAGTGAGATGAATCTCATATGTAGTGCAGGCTGATTGTTGAATCAATGTTGCACATTTAATTACTCTCTGATAAGTAAAATTACAAAGCACATTGATTATAATATTTTTTTTAAAGAGTTTAATAGTTATGTATTGAGGTGTAAAACAATTTTATACATTCATCCAATCTCAACCATTCATTTTGTCATATAATCATTTTTTTAAATCATTTTTTAAAATTAATTACCACATTATTTAATTTTATTATATATTAGTGTAAAATTAGTTTACATTCATTGTGCATTTTTCATTTGTTTTTTTTTTTAAACAATTTTAATAACTTTCGACATCCGAATACAACATTATATTAGTTATTAGCAATCAACAAATATGTTTTAAATTAGGTACAACAACGTATATTCACACAACAAATATATTTTTAAATAACTCTAGAGATTCTGCTTAATAAGTAAATACAAATAATAGATTTTACTAATTCAATCCTAAAATCAAAAGTGTTTATTGAGTAGATCAAGTCTGACAAATTTTTATAAAACTTTAAAATTATTTGATACTTTATTAAATAATTATAAATAAATGGATACTAAATTTTTAAAAAATATAAATAAATATCGATGACTAAATTACATATATAGAAATTTTGGATTTTTATAAAATTTTGAGTGTTTGATCATTAATATATTATGTGAATAGTCAACGGTTGGATTAATAAAATTCATCGTTTATATTGAGTTGTTAAGAAGAATAACTTATTTTTAGTGTCAACGGATCTCCACCCATGATTATAATTTGGATTTTTATTTATATACACGTGTAAAGAGTTTTTATAATGTCAATCAATCGCAACTGTTACACCACTAATAACCTTTGACTTTTGTCGTAACTACTTATAAATCACTCATATGATTAACCGAAATTTATTGATAGTATAAAACTTTTTACACTGACAGTGCATAAAAATTAAACTCTTATAATTAATTTTAATCATGAGATTTCAACCTTAGTTGATCTAATTAAATAGGAGAAATGGACCATGTACCGTCAAAATAAATTAATTTTATACTGAGCAACCAGAGTCATTGTTTCGATATATTATTATATCATTTAACTATTTGAGATAATCACTCTCCAACATAAATAATTGTGATTTTGATTGTTTACATAAAATAAATTTACATTCACCATGTACATTCATTAATCTCGTTAAATAGTATTGAAACTTGAAAATATGTGGGTTTGATTTGGTAACTTGTATAGTACGTACCTATTTTTATTTTTTGTTTTATCATGCATTTATGTTGGTGGCAGCATTTATTTTTGATCTCTCACGTCAAATGTATGTTACAAAAAATGTGAACCGACAAAGAGAAGGATAAGTGGATCAATTGTAATACGCCAATTAGAATACTAATTTTAATATTATAATAATTTACATACTTCGTTTAATTTAAAGTATATTCATGACGATCAAGAAATGAAAAAGTGAGTTTTATTATCATCTTCTTCAACCCAAATATCCATATTTTTCCACACTCAACTAAATGTCTTACCTTCATCGCACATACTTCACCTAATTCAACTTATTCTCTGAACCACTATACCCCAACTTTATATTTTCCCTCTATTATGTAATCTAAAGAAAAACAAAAACAGTGGATGATCAACCATAGAAACTCATATTTTTTTCTCTTCCATTTGTTAAGACAAAATCTCAAATTAATATTTCGATGATAATTAAACAAAAGGTTAATTAAGAATTCTAATTATGATTCTAAGTGTTTTGGTACTTAACATGTGCATTTGAGCGTGTCAAAACAAGTTAGGTACCAAATATTCCAAAGCATATCTCATTAAAATCAAGAAAGCAAAAATAATTAAACCAAGATCGTTCTTGACATACTTCAGTAAAACGAAGATCGTTCTTGACATACTTTAGTAAAACCAAGATCGTTCTTGAGATATTTCTGGAAAACGAAGAACGTTCTCCACATATGTCTTAAACAAGAATGATCAAATTTCTTTATGAAAGATTGGATCCTGGAAGCTTTAATTCATCTCATACCTTCATCAAAGAATAAGCAAGGATCAATCTAAGTCAGCATTCTTCTAGAATTCGAATTATCAAAGACATGCTTCATGAAAAGTACAAAGCAAGATCATTATTCAAGTGAGGCAAATGTAAGTACAATTTGACAGGCTGTAAAGTACACTGAAGTTGTACTTTCAATAAAAACCTACACACTTGACTTAAAGACATAAATCATCTCCGACAACTGACAGAACCACAAAGAACAAATCAACTCATCTCCAAATTCGAAGATTGATATTGGATGTCAAGAATGTTCCTGGTTTCAGCTTGAACACTCTTGCTTTTTGTTTGATTTTATCCATGGAAGTTGGCCTTATTTCAACGGATAAACTAGTTGTCCTAAGCTCTCTTGAAGCCTATAAATACAACTTCAAGATGAAGAACAAAACACAATAGAAAGTGCCAAGAAAAGCATAATTCATTCAATCATACTCAAGCTTGTCACAATCATTCTCACGCTTGTAGTTTTCTTTTTTGTGTTGTGTTAGAATCAGTAATAATTGAGTTCTAAATATAGAATTTATTTCTCAAACAAGAGTTGAGCAATACTCAGATTCTAATATTTTCAAAATCATTACTTTATAACTCAATGCTATTTTTGATAACATAGCTTGAGTAGTGTGTAAAAAATTCTTTTATGTTTTAAAAGATAGCTTGCAAAATCCTATTAGAAATAGTGTAAGATAATCTTGTGAAAATCCTTTCAAGGTAGAAAGATAGAAACTGTGTAAAGATCAAGATTGATCTGTGAAACAAAGAATGATCTTGCTTTGAGCACTTAGTGGAAAATCTCACATTTGTGAGGACTGGATGTAACCCGTGTTTGGGTGAACCAGGATATATGCTTGTGTGATTTCTCTATCTCTATTTATTATATGCTTTACATCAGTTTTTATATTGATAAAATTGATATTGTTGTTTTATACTAACCAAGATCAATCTTCGTTTATAACCAAGATCAATCTTGAGTTAAACTTTCAATTTTTAAACAGGAATTTTAAAAAGAGGCAATTATAATTCAAACTCCCCTTCCTTATAATTGATATTGTTACTTCAATTGGCATCAGAGCCAGTCTCTAAGGATTAAAACACCCAAAAAGTGTTAGAGCAATAGATTCAGGAAGACAATGTCAAAAGCTAAATACATTGCTGAATGAGGGTCTTCAAACATACCACCATACTTTGATGGCTCAGATTATTATTTCTGGAAAAGTAAAATGCAATTGTTCATGAAATCACAAGATACTGGTTCGAGAGTATCATCACAGATGGAGACTTCATACCAAGAACAGATCAAAATGATTCAACATTAGCTGAAAAGAAAGAAGAAGATTGTACAACAGATGAAAGATATAAGATACTTCTAAACTCAAAAGCTCAATTATTTTTATCATGTATTTTAAGCAGGGAAGAAAGTGAAAGAGTAGATGAATGTGATACAGCCAATAAAGTATGAGACACATTGCAAACTCACCATGAGGGAACAAGCCATGTTAAGGAACATTGGCATTCGAAAGTTTGAATTATTTGAAATGAATGAAGGAGAAACAATCGATGAAATATACTCAAGATTCACAAATATAGTGAAAGAAATGTGCTCTCTTGGCAAAGCTTATTCAATACAAGACAGGGTAAGAAATATCATGAGATGTCTTCCAATCATATGGAGACCAATGGTGATAGCTATAAGCCAAGCCAAAAATCATGAGGTACTGGGCTTGAAAGAACTTATTGGAACTCTAAGGGCACAAGAAGTACTGTTAATGGAAGATAAACCTATAAAGAAAGGAAAAACAATAGCCTTAAAAGCATCACAAAGCTCACCAAATATTCAACAAACAAATGAGAAAAGTGATTCAGAAGATGGTCAAGAAGATATTGATGAAGAAATTGCTCTTCTCATAAGAAAGATACAAAGAATGATGAGGAGAAGAGATCGAATCAAAAAAGGATCTCCAAATAAAAAGGACTTCAAAATTGAAATAGATAAAAGCAAAATCACTTGTTTAGGCTGCAACAAACAAAGACATGACAAAACTGAATGTCCATTAAACAAAAAGGTGTCAAAGAAATTCCATTTCAAGAAGAAGTCAATGATGGCAACTTGGGATGATTTTGATGAATCAGAAACAGATGAACCTGAAGAAGCAAACATGTATTTGATGGCAAACATTAAAGATACAGAGGTAACAAATTCTGAACCATGTCTTGTATGGAAGCTAAATTTGACAATTTGCTAAATGATTCAATTTTTCTCATTCAAAAGTGTAGTTCTTTTAAAGAAAAATTTCACAAGGAAAAAGAAGAGAAAGAGAAAATTCAGGCTATGAATGATAAACTTAAAGAGATCATTCAAAATCTAAAAGAATCTCAACTCAAAAATCATGAATCTGAAAATTCAGAAAGTCAAGAACGATCTTCACCTGAAATGGAGAACGTTCTTCTCAAGGCTGAAGTTGAAATTCTTAAAAATGATTTAACAAACTTCATTAAAGCCACTGAAACTTTTCAGAGAATCATGGGATCCCAAGTGAGAATATGTTATAAAGCTGGACTTGGTTTTGATAAAACTCAAAAAACTAAAATGTATGAAAAATTTTTTGTTCCTAAAAGGAAAGAGGGAAAATGCAAAATAAAATGTTCATATTGTGACAAAATTGAACATCTAGAGTTTGCATGTTATTTTTAAAAAAGGGATGAAAAGATCTTCAAAAAGGAAGAACATTTTAGAGCCAAAATAATTTTTTCTCAAAAACTAAAAAAAGGAGAACGTTCTCCAGCTGATGCAAAAAACGAAGAACGTTCTTCAGCTGATGTAAAAAACAAAGAACATTCTGGAGCTTTATCAAAACTAGCTGTAACTCAGTTCTTTAAACCTTTTTCAAAATAAACCACTAGATATTCCTCCTGGTCTAAAATTGGCTATTTTGAAACATCATTTAACACTAAGAAGGAATTAGATTTTAAGACTAATTCCTTAGGACCCAAGATCAAGTGGGTACCTAAAAATGATATAACACATCACGCAGGATGGATCTCAAGATGTCAAGAAAAGGCCATGGTTTTTGGACAGTGGATGTTCAAGGCATATGGCAGGTGACATGGATTGCTTCATGTCATTTATCAAACAAAATGGAGGATCCGTAACATTTGGAAACAATGATCAAGCCAAGATCAGAGGCAATGGAACCATAGGTAAAATAAATTTTGCAAAAATCAATGATATTCAAAATGTTGAAAGATTGAAACATAGCCTTCTTAGCATTAGTCAACTCTGTGATAATGGCTTTGAAGTTATTTTTAAACCAAAGATATGTGAAGTGAGAATGGCAAATTCTGGAGAAATCATGTTTTCTGCATCCAGAAAGAAAAATCTTTACATTTTATACATTGAAGAACTACCAGTTGAATCTTGCCTTATGTCCATATAAAAAAAAGACAAATGGATATGACACAACAGAACTGGACATTTAAATTTGAAAACAATTTCAAATTATCAAAATTAGATCTTGTTAAAGGGATTTCCTAAAATAAATTTTGAAAAAGATAGTTTGTGTGAAGCTTGTGCAAAAGGGAAACAAGTTAAAAGTAGCTTTCATTCAAAAGAGTTTATATCAACTAAAAACCCTCTTGAACTACTTCACATTGATCTTTTTGGTCCCATCAAAACCACCAGTTTAGGAGGAATGAAATATGGATTTGTGATTGTTGATGATTTCTATAGATACACATGGGTGTTATTTTTGAAACAAAAAGATGATGCTTTTGATTGATGCCTTCAAAAAAATTTGTAAAAAATATCAAAATTAAAAGGAATCCAACATCATCACTATAAGAAGTGATCATGGGAGTGAATTCATCAATGCATCATTCAAAATATTTTTTGATGAACTTGACATCTCTCACAATCTATCTTGTGCAAAAACTCTTCAACAAAATGGAGTTGTTGAAAGAAAAAATACAACGTTGCAAGAGATGGCAAGAACGATCTTTGAAGAATCCAATCTTGAAAAGTATTTCTGAGCTGAAGCTATTAATACTTCTTGCTATATTTTGAATCGTGTTTCAATTAGAAAAGTGATAAACAAAACACCCTATGAAATCTGGAAAAATAGAAAACCAAGCATTTCATATTTTCATATCTTTGGATGTTATTGCTACATTTTAAACAACAAAGGTAACTTGGGAAAATTTGATGCAAAATCAGATAAAGCTATATTCTTAGGATATTCAACGAAATCTAAGGAATATCGTATTTTTAGTTTAAGAACTAAAACTGTTGAAATCAGTATGCACGTTTTATTTGATGAGTTTGATGATCTTGAGTTTAAAAAGAAAGATGATGAGGAGGAAGAACTATCTAGGCAAACGCAACAAATCATTCTCCAGGAAAACGAGATTGATAAACAATCTTCGTTTCAAACTCCTCCTAGAAGTCGAAGTTAATAGGTGATCATCCTCCAAATCAAATCATTGAAGATACACCTGATGGTATTAGAACAAGAATGTCATTTAAATATGATACAAACAACAACATGGAAATGATATCTCAAGTAGAGCCAAAATCCATCAAAGAAGCAATAATTGATCAATCTTGGATCAATGCGATGAAAGAAGAACTTCTTCAATTTGAGAAAAATGAAGTCTAGACCATTGTTTCAGATCCACAATATCAATCAATTATTGGAACACGATGGGTCTTTAGAAATAAGCTAGATGAAAAAGGAAAATTTGTAAGAAACAAAGCAAGGTTAGTTGCTCAAGGGTACAATCAACAAGAAGGAATAGAATATGATGAAACCTTTGCTCCAGTTGCAAGGTTAGAAGCCATACAAATCCTCATTGCATATGCATCATATAAAATCATCAAACTTTTTTAAATGGATGTTAAAAGTGCTTTTTTAAATGGTTTTTTGAATGAACAAGTTTATGTTCGTCAACCTCCATGCTTTGAAGACCACAAGAAATCAAATCGTGTTTTTAAACTCACCAAAGCCTTATATGGTTTAAAACAAGCTCCTAGAGCTTGGTATGAAAGATTGAGTTCATTTTTGATTAAAAATAATTTTTCATGTGGAAACATTTACATAAAACTTTTTAAGAAAACAAGTAAAAGTGATTTACTCATAGTTCAAGTGTATGTTGATGATATTATTTTTGGATCAACAAATGAAAAGATGTGTGAGGATTTTTTCAATCTCATGCAAAGCGGATTTGAAATGAGTATGATGGGAGAATTGAGATATTTTCTTGGTTTACAAATCAAACACACACAAATGGAATTTTCATTTGTCAAGAAAAATATATCAAGGATCTTTTAAAGAAATATAAAATGAGTGAAGCCAAGATTATGACTACTCCCATGCACCCATCATCCTCATTAGATAAAGATGAAAATGGACAATCAATCTCTGAAAAGGAATATAGAGGTATGATTGGCTCATTACTTTATCTAACTGCAAGTAGACCTGACATTGTTTTTGCAGTAGGCTTGTGTGCTAGGTTTCAATCTTCGCCAAAAGAGTCTCACTTAACAGCAGACAAAAGAATTTTTCGTTATCTCATAGGTACTACTGATGTTGGCCTTTGGTATAGCAAATGTTCTCATTTTCATTTTGTAGCTTACTATGATGTCGACTAAGCTGGTGATAAAATGGAAAGAAAAAGCACAAGTGGTGCATGTCAGTTCCTAGGGGAAGCCTTGATAAGCTGATCATGTAGGAAGCAAAACACAATTGCACTATCAACCACCGAAGCTGAATATGTCTCAACAGCAAATTGTTGTTGTCAAGTCTTATGGATTAAGAATCAACTTGAAGACTTTTCAGTAAGGTATTCTCATATTCCAATATATTATGATAATACTAGTGCTATTAATTTATCTAAGAATTCTATTCAACATTCAAGGTCCAAACATATAGAGATAAAGCACAATTTTATTATGGATCATGTGAGTAAAAAGGAGATTGAATTAATCTTTGTGGATACAAAAAAACCAGTTAGCTGATATCTTTACAACGCCTCTTGTTGAAGAAAGTTTCAATTCCATCAAAGAACGATTAAAAATCATTAAAAATCCTGGTCAGGATCGTTCAAATTGAAGCCAGATCATTATGGTCGTAACGAAGAACGTTCTTCGTTTTTAGCTTGTTTTTGCCAAGCCGCTCAAGAAAGATCTTCGTTCTTCATCATCACTAACTTTCCAAATCACCCTTTTTCATCTGAAACGTCTGCTACTTTTTAAAAGTAACAGCTACCCATGCTTTACCCAGCTACATGATTTCTCTTTCCTCCTTGCCAATGCTCAACTGCCCTATCAAGTCAATCACATGTGTGGCTCTCCATCCACTTCTTAATCAACTGCAAACAAATCAAAACGGTCCCTTTCTCATCTCTTATATTTCAATATTTTTGTTGTTGCAAAACTCATCTCCTATCTTCCTCTTCCTCAAGCTCTCATTATTTTTCAAACATGGCTCGTACAAAAACCATGGCACACAAAAATCCCAAATCACCATCACCATCATCATATTTTTCACCTTCACCATCTCTTGTTCGTTCACCATATCCTCCACCAAGAATAACACATCCACAATCATCCTTAGAGAAAACGCTGTCGGACTATATGTCTTCATCTCTGGAATCCGGTCCTCAACCTATCTCAATCGTGCTTCCTCCATTATATCAGTGTCCACCTCCTTCCATCAGTCAATGTCCATCCCATCTTAAAAAAAAAACCAAAATCCCAGTAATAGCACTTCATCTTCTAGACGAAGATCAATGCGTGTTCTAACTAGCATTAACACTTCTAAGAACACAAAAATGGATACCTCAATCCATACCATCTCTGATGATGATGATGAGCCACCTCAACATATTCCTCAATCACAAGTCGTTCCCACATCACAACCCTCCAAACCAACGTCCCCAGAAATACCGATATACCAAAATCCCCAAAAACTTCAAAAACCCCAACAACTCCAAAAACTCATTCAAAATCCCCAAAATCTTCTTCCAAATGTCCTCCAACCAAAGTCACACCCTCTAAATCTAAATCTCCGTCAACACTTTCACAGCTTTTGGCCTCCAAAAAACTAAAAAATCCCAAAAGAAACAACCACATCAAGAACGTTCTTCATCTCAACTTCCACCTCAAGAACGTTCTTCAAACAAACTACCAAGCCAAAAACGTTATCCTCTTCAAAATCCAACCAAAAAAACTACAAAACCTTCCAAAACAACAAACATTAAAACCTCCACCAACCATTCTTCTGTCAAAATTCGTATTACACCTCTGATTTCCTCAAAAATTCAAACACTTTATTCTGAAAAATGGGCTTAACGTCCTATTGGCATTGGACGAGTTTTTGATTTTGAAAATTTTCAAATAGAAGGAGTCTCCATTCAGCATCATACTGATGCACTTGATTGGACTGATTTCCTCAAAATATCTGATTTTTATTACCAAGAAGTCATTCGCGCCTTCTATTGCAACTCTGAAGCATTTGCAGACAAATCTCTCATAGTCTCCACTTTGAAAGGTATTGAAATTCGTATTGACCCTCTAATTTTGGCTGAAGTTCTGAAATTACCATTTGAAGGATTAACAATCTTTGGAATAGATCGGTACACAACCTTAAACATCTCAAAAGAAGAGGTGTTCCAAGAGCTGTTTATTGATGGATCAACCAAACATCTCTTAGCTAATCTGAAACCCCTTCCCAAAATTTTCAATAGCATTAGCCAACACAACTTTTTACTCCACTGTGGCAACCATGATTTTGTTTCTGAAAATGACGCTTTAGTCATCTATCACCTTCTTCATTGTAAGAAGATTAATTTGCCCTATCTGATAATCCAGCACATGATTGCTGCCATCCAAAAAGACTATAAGAGAAACATTGTCTCGTATGGCATGGTTTTGACAAAAAAAATTAGACACTTTCAGATTCCTCTCATGACTGAATCCTCCATCAATAAGATTTCAAAATTTTCATACAAGAATATCTCCCATATGAAACAGATTCCCACCATTCCACCCTCACCCCAATCTACTATCAATCCATCTTCCACCAACAAACAAAAAAGGTCTGCACGAATCTCTGAAACACACAACCCAACTGAAACTCAAGAACATTCTTCATCGCAACCAAATGTTGAATAACGTTATTCGCTTTTCCAAATGTTTTCCAAAATTTGAATCTTGTTGCCTCTACACTTCCATCATTCACAAATACATCTTCTAAAGACAAGTTATGTCCTACACTTCCAGTTCAACACACCTAAAAAATGTTTCCAGTTTTGTCTCACCCCAAAAAACTACATCTTCATCACTCTTTGAAATAAGTCAAAGCAGATCTCATTAAAATCAAGAAAGCAAAAACAATTAAACCAAGATCGTTCTTGACATACTTCAGTAAAACGAAGATCGTTCCTGACATACTTTAGTAAAACCAAGATCGTTCTTGAGATATTTCTGGAAAACGAAGAACGTTCTCCACATATGTCTTAAACAAGAATGGTCAGTTTTCTTTGTCCAAGTGTAGTGTTTGATTCTTCCTGAAATGTATCTCAATCCAAACTATTAGATTAATCAAATAATGCATATACATTGTATGTTTTGAAGTTATATCAAAATCATAGTCAAGGAGGCATATATCTTACATCCATGACAATTGGCCTTATTTCAACAGATAAATGAGTTGTCCTAAGCTCTCTTGAAGCCTATAAATACAACTTCAAGATGAAGAACAAAACACAACAGAAAGTGCCAAGGAAAGCATAATTCATTCAATCATACTCAAGCTTGTCAAAATCATTATCACGCTTGTAGTTTTCTTCTTTGTGTTGTGTTAGAATCAGTAATAACTGAGTTCTAAATATAGAATCTATTTCTCAAACAAGAGTTGAACAATACTCAGATTCTAATATTCTCAAAATCATTACTTTATAACTCAATGCTATTTTTGATAACATAGCTTGAGTAGTGTGTAAATAATTTTTTTATGTTTTAAAAGGTAGCTTGCAAAATTCTTTCTGAAATAGTGTAAGGTAAACCTGTGAAAATCCTTTCTAGGTAGAAAGGTAGAAACTGTGTAAAGATCAAGATTGATCTATGAAAACCAAGAACGATCTTGTTTTGAGCACTTAGTGGAAAATCTCACATTTGTGAAGACTGGACGTAACCCGTGTTTGGGTGAACCAGGATATATGGTTGTGTGATTTTTCTATCTCTATTTATTGTATGCTTTACATCAGTTTTTATATTGATAAAATTGATATTGTTGTTTTATACTAACCAAAATCAATCTTCGTTTATAACCAAGATCAATCTTGAGTTAAACTTTCAATCTTTAAACAGGAATATTAAAAAGAGGCAATTATCCTTCATTTAGACCAAAATCAACAAAAAAATCAAAATCGTTCTTGGCTGAACAAAGTTGTCGACTCTGACCATTGGAAGACAGAAAAAAATGAGACTATTAACTAACCTCATGATACATACACCTATGAATTCCAACAATAGTCTTATGAATTCCAACAACAGTCTGAAATTAAACTTTATATACTACTTTCAAAATATTAATTTTAGTTTACATTTATGGTAATAGAAAACACATCACCAGTTCAGAAGAAAAATTTCGCAAAGTGACCATTTTCTTTCTTTTATTTATGGTCATATCCTATTATGTTGAAATGAGCGAACGTGACACATTGTGAGACAAAAATAGTACTATTTTTTTATTGACATGATAAACCTTTTTGTGTGTTGAACAATTTTCAGGCAAACTACATAGATCCACAATGTCTGCTGAGAAAGTTTATGCAAGGGAAGTGAGTAAAATAAGGGAAGAGGATTTGAAGGCTAAAGAGACGATACAAATTGATTCTTGTGAAAGGAACCATGCTGTTGTTGTTGGTACCTATAGGAAGCAAAAGAAATACCAACCAGCATCATGAAGATTCTATTATTAGATATACCTTTTGACAAAATAACACTAATTGCAACTGTTTTATGGTTTTCATTACTAGTTAGGATTCATTTGCTTATTTCTGTTTTTTAGATTTTTATTTGTGGGTTACAAGTTTTGCTTATTTTTTTTCTACTTTACTAGGATGAATATGGTTTGTTAAAACAACTATCTTTTGCTTGAGTTCAATTCTATAATTGCTACAAATGAAAATTTTTAAATGACTAATGTTCTTAATTGTTTAAGTTTTATTTGCAAAAAATATTATTTTAAAATAAACTCTTCCATTCTTAAGCCGATACATATTATTTGGATGCATTAGGGCCATTGTAGGTCATAAGGATTGGTTAAATTTGATATTAGTATCTTTGAATCAATTTATAAATTAATTTACACACAGCATGATAGAGGGCTAGTTTGTTTAAGATTTGAAAGAAAAAAAATACTTTTTATGTTTTAATTACGTCTGTGTGTAATTTAAAAAAAAAATCTATATTTTGTTAAAAAAAATGAATTTTATGTTGAAAACTAAATAGCAATTTTGATCGTGAAAAAACAAAACAATTTTTAATTGAAAGGTGAGAAAAATTAAAATATTTTATTCTTTTGTCAAATATTTTATCGTTATCCATTTTATTTAATAGTTATTACACTACAAAAAAACGCTAATTAGCCACGTTTACAGCTGTGGTTAAATTGTCAATTGTCCGTGGCAAATAAAGTTAGTCACGCTAACTATGTCCATGGCGTAGTTAGACGTCGCAATTTATTAATCACGGTTAAAATTCAGATTAGCCATGCTTAAATTAGTCGTGGTAACATATTTTTAGCCACAATTGTTTTACGGTTAGCCACGGCTAAAACTGTATTAAATGATAAAACAAGATTTCTATTTTCACTTTTGCCACGAACCAACCGTGGCTAATGATCTTTTTTTTAAATATCTGTTGCAGATTTTTCTCTAATTTTATCATAACTTCTTAACATTGTCAATGCAAACAATCTAATTCTATAGAATCAAACCAAACATTTTACAATAAACTAATCAAAATAAAAACCTATAAAATATGTCATAAATATAACTAATTATATATTTGCAATACACTACAAAGACATTCTTAATAAATATAGCAACAATAACTAATTAACGTACTAAAACTATCATTAATATAAAAGTATAAAGTAGTTTACACCAACAACAAAACTTAAACTAATAGTCAAACATTCTAAAATCTATTACATAAAACTAATGAAATGAAGCATACAAAATTGCATACAAAAAACATTCTTTGACAGCTATCACCTGGTATATTCCCAACAGAGGCAACAGATAATATAAATTCATCCAGAAATGGGAAGGGTGAGTTTCCATGAAGTATGTTGTTGAAACATCACTTGTGCAAGTATTTAATGTAAACTCTGAATGAATATGGACATAGTTTCCAGCATTACAATTCAACAGTCAAAATCAATGTCAAATAACAAACAATCATCAATCATAACAATTTAAATCTCTTGGAAGCTACCAGGATAGTTAGTTGATTAACAGATCAGTATTCAAAACCAAGTTACCAGTCTAAGTTTGATATATGCTAAATCCTATGCATATAAATCTTAGTATAAACTTGACATGATATATGTGAAGAAATAAATTTGAGGTAATGGAAGTTTATAAGTTTCCAGCTCAAAACAACCTCTGTATTATAATGTCTAATGTTTGCTTCCTAGTTCCTTGGTCCTTAGTTATTATTGATTTCTCCATTTTTGTAAACGTTGAGCCATATCAACATGATTAGATCGCGCAAAAGCACACACCATAGTCGAGTAAGTGATAGCATCGGGTTCACACTCAAAACCCAACATTTTCTCAAACCACTAGCACAATTAATCATAATAGAAAATATAATGTTATTTGACTTTACCCTGCTTTGAAGCATTTCATATAAACATGTTATGTGCTCCTTCAAAATCTTTACATTTTCTAAACACTTGAGTGTCACATTGTTAAGAACCACCCCATTATCATAAGCTTAGTGAAAGAAAAAACAAGACATTACATCATATAAACAATCACAAAAACTTCTAAACTTAAAACGATTATTATCAACTCTATGTCTACTAATCACTATCAAAATGGTTATTATCAAACTAAACTATCAAAATAATTATTATCAAACTAAACTTGTTATAAAAAAGGTATTACATCACATAAACAATCTAAAAAATGTATTACATAATTCTATTGATTTGTTTTTGTCAAATATACTCACATCACACAATCAATTAAACATAAAAAAAATTAAAATCAAAAGAGATTTGGAGTTTTTACCGGAGAGAACGAAAGAGAGAGCAAAATAGAGCAGGTCGTGAGTTCTTGGCGATGACTGGATCGTATGACGTTATTGTCGGTGACTGAGTCGTGAGTGCTTGTGGCTGGATCGTGAGATGTCTGATGTCGAAATTGAAGTGAGCATAGAAGAGAAATGAAGTGAAATAATAAATAAATAAATAAATAAATAAAGAATATGAAAAGGTGAAAGGAAATGGAAATAAAAACAAAAGGAATAACAAAAATAAATGAGGAAATAGGAAGAAAAAAATTAGGCGCGTTCACTGAAAGAATGAAGAGGAAAAATAAATTGTTAGCTACAGTCTAACCGTGGCAAAATTTAATTTTGATTTTTAGCCACTGTTAATGTGAATGCGGCTATTTAACCGTGGCTAACTGCCGATTTTAGAAGTACCACATTGATTGAAAAAGTAAACGTTGAGTAAATATATAAATGAGATGACTCATAAATACTTATGCAGTGTGACATGATGAAAAAGGTAACATATCATCATTCATAATTTTGAATATCAAAACTATTTTTTTTTTAAATCCGAATATCAAAACTATTTTTTGCTTAATCCAAATATCAAAACTATTTTTTTATAATCCGCAACAAAGAGTCTCAATATTTTGCATCTGTAAATCGATTCACTAGCGATGCTTAGCGTGTGTATGGTTATGAGGTGACAAAAATTAATTTTGAATAAATTGATTTTGTAAACTTGATTTTAGTTAAATGTGAGTCGAATGTAAAGTGATTTATTATGTTTTGCTATATTTACGTAAAAGTAAATTAAAAAATAAATTCGTAAAAATCACATTCTTACTCAAACTATAAATTTTTACTTCAAATTAAAATTATTTTTGGAGGCATAATTAATTTTACTTAATAACATCAAACATGTTAAAATATTAAAAAAAAAAAAACAAATTTTAAAATCAATTATATACCTCAAAAGCACCCAAACAGTTAAAGTTAATTTTCAAATCAAATTTACGGGTGATCAATCCCATATTTGTACCATAGCTTAAGAGTTTGGACCTCTTCAATTACTTGAGAGTAGCTGTGAAAATAGACGGATCAAATTAAGCTTTATAAAACATGAGTTTGATCTACATTGAAAATTTTAGGTCTGAATTTGATTTGTTATTTGTTAACCATCTATTGTTAAAATCTAGTATGTCATTTTTAAAATTAGACAAGATCTGAAATCCTATTTAGAAATACACTTCATTATTATTTTATAACTCTACATCAATCACTACTTGAATTTTTCTAAATAGACGATCAAGTTAACATGTCAATAAACTTATATTCTATTTTGATATTTAACACGATCTTTTAGAATATTTAATATTATATTTTATAATAATAATTTTAAATTTGTCAAATATTAATGTAAATCAGTATATTTAAATTACAGAAAATGTTCACAATTTATGATTTAACACAAAAATAAAGCTTAATATTATGATAATAGTAGTAGCAAAAAAATGTATTTATATTTAATTAATTAGAACAGTCTGAAGTGCTTAAAAGACCGTTTCAGGCTTTGGCCCGACCTTTTAGCTAAACATGCTTTTACAAAAGTTTTGGCGTAGCTTATATATAAAAAAGAAAGAAAAAAAAAAAAAGTTCTAATGTGTTGTAGACTAAGCCATAAACCACTATTGATCCATATGATCTATTTTCACTCATACTTGAGAATTTATTTATGAAACAAAAATGTTAACAATTATATTTAATATTTTAATTACTAAATCATTTCTCTCTCATTAATGAACCTTCAAGTATTTTGAGATCCTAAATCTATTATCTAAATATATTCTAACACAAATACAGGACACTGTATGAATCTCATATAAATACCATATATAGTATTTTTTTCAAATTGAATGAAAAATATTTTAATATTTTAATAAAAATAATAAAGGAATATTTTTGTAACACAAAGTGACATTATCTAGTTAGAATGTTCGTTAACCGATAAAATACATATTGTAAACTAAGTGGTTAATGTCGTGCATTTTAATGATTAATATGATATATGTCAAAGAAGTGGTTAATCGTATACATTTTAGTGGTTAATAAAATATTTTAAATAATTAATGATATAAACATGTATATGTGTCTAAAAAAAAATTCTCTATTGTTATTAAAAAAAAATTGTATTGAAAAAATATTATGTATATGTACTATTCACCGTATAAATGTGATGAAAATATATAGTGTTGGTATTTAGTGTAATAATTCATTTAATTAATATATGTTAAAAATAAAGGGTAGTCAAAATATTAACACATTAATTTAGAAATAAATAATTTTAATTAAAATAAGAATCGACAAAAAGGTAATATGGGGCATGTTCAAGGGACAAAAAGAAGAATCTCCTTCTTTCCCCTCATTTTATCTTTTCGTAGAAAAATACTCAATCATTCTCTCATTTTTCCCTTCTTCTTCCCGTAACCAATCTGAAGGGTAACCCCGTTGTTACTGTTCACATTTTATTCCAAATCCTCCATTTTTCATTCTCTTCCTAATCTTTCAAGATTAGAAGTTCACTAAAGTCCTCCAACGCTGCCCAGGAGCCTTGCATGCGAAAATATATCTCTTCATCCTTGTGAATCAACTCAAATCAGTGAAGCAGGGAACCTGTCTTCAAGAGGAGCTCAAAGCTGCTTTGGACCAAAATCTTCTTCTTCTTTAGTGTCATTTATGTGAGTTCTGTTACATTAACTTCTTTTAGCACGAGGGTTCTAGAAATTTATTCACTGAATTTTTTTACTTCTTGACATAAACTGTTTTTGGAGCATTACGAGTTAAAAGAACTTAGCGTGAGGAAATGTAATTTGTAGCATATAGGTGATTTGAAACTGCACCCAAATGATTTTAAAATATCATGCATGTTGTTTGTTTTATCATTTCATGATTGTTGTGTTGGAAATTTAGGAACTCTCATGATTTCGAGTAAAGAATTGTAGTTTAATGTGTGAATCTTGTTACTGAAGGCAAATGTGCATGCCTTGGATGCTCTTTCACCTCGCCTCTATAATTTTGGCCTCTAGTTGTTATTTCAAAAACCTAAGTATTTTTACCTTTGATAATTCTTTTTTATATTGTTGCCTCTAGTTTCTAACTCATTATTTTGGGCATTATGCCTCTAATGGTTAACTTACGTTTTGGGCATGTTGCCTCTGATGCTATTTCTCAACTCTGAGTATTTATGCATATGGTTTCTCCTTTTTTTTTGTCTTTGTTAGTTGTATTATGGTTTCTTGTATTTTGCCTCTGGTAAATTACTTATGTTTTTGCCTCTGGTGAAATGCTTATATTTTGCCTCAAGTAGTACTCTTCTACTTTGCTATCTTATTTGTATTCATCTACCTTTTTTTTGAGTTTCTCCTTCCATTTTGCCTATATTGTTTCCCTTCTATCTTTCCTCTAATCAAGTTGTCTATGATCCAAGTCCCTCTAATCAAGTTGCCTCTTATCCAAGTCCCTTTGATCAAGTTGCCTCAAGACATGTATCCTCTGATTCTGCCTCTAGAAATGTATCCTTTAATTCTATCTCTGGACATGTATCCTCTGATTTTGCCTTTAGACATGTATCATTTGACACTGCCTTTGGCCCATATCCTTTGACTCTGATTATGCTGCCTCTGACCTATAGGCTTCTGGTCATGTTGCCTCTGGTTATAGCTTGCCTCTGATTGGAGTTTGCCTCTTATCATGTTGCCTCTGATTTGTTACTCCAAAATGCACACAACCTCTGGTCAAGAGTTCTGCCTTTGGCTGAGTTTACCCCTGGTTCCAACTCTGATCAAATACTTAGGATTTAATTTCCACTTGATTTTCAATATATTGTTAATTTATTATAAATGTTATGGAGTAATGATGCATTGCAAACATAATATTATCAAGACATTACATACATAACATCTCAAGTGCATTACATTCGCATTAATTAGATATCGGATGACCTTAATTTACAGTGGGACATTTAGGTTTGTTCTAAGCATGAAACAACAGGTAGAGGAGAATAATTAGGACGTTGGTTGGGATTTGGCAAGACCACATTTACTAATCAGGACTCCCTTTTATTGGTGACCCACATTAAGATATTGGGTGACTTTTCCTTGTGTCAAGGAAAATATTTGAGGTCATGCATAGTTTTCAGAATCATAATGAAAGAATGATTTGAGTTAAGTTGTTATGAAAAATTAAAGTTAGGAGCTTCATCGTGATATGCCTCATAATTTCATATTTTTATGCATATTTATGAAAGAAATATGTTTGAACTACCTCTTCCTTAATTTTTAGAACTCACTAAAATTTTATCTCACCCCCTTACTTTATATTAGAAATTGGAGAAAATCAAGATACGGGTTGAGCATAAGAGGATTGGTCCAAACTTATTAATTTTAAAATTCGAATGTATTGAATTATATGATGTAATGAAAATTTGTTAAAGACTTAAATTAGTTCACGTTGTAATATTAATTTACGAATATACCAAAATAAAATGTAAACTATATTTTGAATGTAGTTTTCAGTTGTATTTTATGATTCTAATTATTACTTTATTATATTTGTCTTTGTTTTATTAAGGTTTATAGATTAAATTGTTAAGTTCTAAATAATTGATATTGGATCTTATATTTGATATCTACTTTTTTGTGTCAAGATAATATTTTTGAATATTTAAGCGTACCTCTAGAGAAATTAGTATAATTTCTTTGTTTTTTTTCCGTATCACAATCATTATTTTATCTGGTCTTAAAATCTATCAAATAAATTGATTTTCTCTTAACTTAAAATCATTCATGAACTGTGTGAATTTCTTGTTAGAATTATTTGTACAAAACAACATTCATGACTCATCATCAAGAATTTATCTATTTTTATATCTTTGTTTGATAGGTTAATATGATGTTTATAATCTGATTTTAATTCTATTTCACTATCTTTTTATTTTGTTTTGGCTGCAAGGAGAAGTGAAGATTCTTGGTGCAAAGAGCTCTGAAGTCAAGTGGTGCAGTCATAATCCATTCTTATTAAATAGATGAAAGAAAAACATGTTTCAACAATAATTACGGGTACGGTCGTAATGTCCATTGCACCCGTAATAGTGGGATAAGAAAAAAAGTGAGAATTTGTCACACCAAGGAAACAAGGATTATTGTGTGCCCGTAATGACCATTACAGATGTAATATGTCCAACTTCTATTGTTGAACCATTTTTCTTATAAGAAATCCTATGGTTTCTTGTAATTAAAGCCCACGAAAGCACCTAGGCTATACAAAATGACAAAAATATTTAGTATGACATAGATTCTTACTCACAGACTTTTTTGCTACTCTTGTTTTTTTGTTTTGGTTTTCTTAACAGTTTTCTAATTTCAATAATATTCGGTTTTCTATTTTTATTTTGTTATTTTATATTTTCAATGTTTTTATATTTAAGGTTTGATTCTATTGTGATCATGTGGGAGTAGATCTTCTTTGTCTTGGGATTGTAGGTTTTTCAGTGATAGATCTCTAACAATTTTTATTTATTTATGTCATGGGTATTGATCTTTTCATTCAATCTTAGTAAGAATCATGTTTGTGCTTGAATATGAAGTAAAACACTGAAAGGCGAATTTGATATATGAACTACAAAATTGAACTAGAGAATCAAATCATGAAAATAGATTTTGGTTCTCTTTAAATCATGACAAATATTTTTTCTTAAAGGATTTTGTTAATACATTAATCTTGAAAATAGATGGGTTATTAGTTTAAAGTACACATTTGCTATTTGAAAGAAAGCATTAGTTATAATTGTTTATGTGATTTTTAAGAGTTTAATACTCATAACTTAGAGAATATTGGTTTTATTGTATTCATCATTGTGAAAAACTACAACCCAAAGTTTTAATTTTATTCCAAATTTTAATTAAAAAAAATCACTATCAACAATCTCTGTTTTAGCTAATCATCATAGTAAATAGAGATCGATACGCATAACAAAGTTCTTGTGAGAACGATAATTTTTTACTACGCGATAATACCTTGCACTTGCAGTCTTATAAATGACCTACATTTGAAGATGACATGGTACACATCGTCCACCATAGACCATATTTTAGAGTCATACAATTAAACATAGACACAAGATCTTATCACACAGGACAAACATTGGAGTGCTTGCAAGGGCGAGTGCCATTTGTTTAGGGTTGCAACCTAAAATTTTGAGTGTGTCTCGAATTCAACGAAGTCGCTACCAAAGTTTATTAAAAATAGGAAAAACATTTTAAAATAAAAAATTGTCTTTTAAACCAAATTCTGAGTTTAAGAGTCGATTATGAGTATGAAATGTATTATTACCCTACGACATCCGTTAAAATACAGTTACGTAAAATTAATTGTGCAAAATTAATATTAACTTTAATATATTTATTTCTTTTTATTATTATATCTGAATATCAATTAATTTTTTGATGAAGAAAAAAAAAGTTTGTCTGATTTGAAAAATTATTTTGAAATACGAGTTTTAAGATTATCAACTTATATAACCCGTGTCTCAAAAACTAAAGGAATAAAAAAGATGTCTCATTCAATTAATCCATTTAAGAATATTTTTTTATTATTTTTTGTTTATATCCAGAAAAGTTCTACCTTTTGTATATTTCGCTTTTGAAAAAAAAAAATAACTCTTTGTTGAAGCATTAATGAGAATGTGAACTCAACTATTTGACTATATTTATATGTCCGATTTTGATTTTTTTTGAAAATGTTTTAATACAATAAAAACACATTATTATGATTTTATTATTTTTTGAATTTTTTTAAATTATCGGACAAAATTGGAATACTACACTTAATAATACATAAACGACTTTAAAAATACCAAATTTTTTGCAAAAGCTTAAAACTTTATAAAATATACTAAAATATTATTGTTAAAAAATATATCACTTAATACAATTTAAATCCATAAATAAACTTTTACAAAATAACACTGATCCCCGAGTTACATAGTCATATCTTAAAATAAATTAGGATCTAATAGATTGGAACGCACAAACTTATAACGTCACATCGTGAGAATTTCCACCGACTCATATCATTGTAGTTTACTAGTGTTGGTTGAATGAGTGAAAATCACAATTCAAGCACATAATAAAAACTAATCATGCATAATAGGCACTTATGCAACATAAATATGATCATATTTTCCGTGATCTGACACTCTAATCTCTAAAATAATATATACAATAATTTATATTATATTTTTTATAAAAATTTGTCATGGATAAATAAAAACTTTTTTAGAGGAAAAATTTTTTTACGAGTTATTTAGTATATCACATTTCTCAAAATACAAATGAAATACTTTAAACTTTTTTCTTCTTATAAAATAGTGCAATCACGATGAACTTAATTTAACTATAATTTTTTAATTTAATTCCAAAAACTTATTAGTACTTATAACGTTTTCATATAAAAAATTGTTTCTAATTAAATAAATAAAATACAATTTATGACTTTCATTCCCGGTATCACATATCAAAGTGGAGTTTCTTCCAAATTTAAACTTCAAGACTCATTAACATGTAATAACTGAGATTTCGCAAACGCATGATCAAGTCAGTCAAACACAAATAATGAAGGACGTGAGTTTCAAAATCATGTAAATAATATAATATAAGTAAGAATAACATGCAAATAATAATAATAGATCGTATCAAAACACATAATCTCATTATAATATAACATCAAAGTCACTCAAGTAAAATCATTATCTCGTTATAATATGCATCAAATCATATAAGAGAAACTATTATTATTATTAAAACACATTAATCACAAGAAAATGAAATGTTATAGATGAGTTTATACTCTACTTTTTTATAATTTGGTAGTATTCTAACTTTGAAGTACATGGTTAGGAGGTTTGATATCATGCCACCATGCAAGTGGACAAACAATTCAAATTGATCTTGTCCTTATAGATCATCTCAACTCAACCTGAGACGCATATGCGACAATCGAGATAAATGTGTGTTCCATGGTAGCTCCTGACATTTGGAGGGCTACCTCCAAGTTACTTAGGAATTCCCCAGTCGAATACCTCAACATCACCAGACTTGTCATACCATACTTATATGATGACAAGATCATCCCCAATTCAAAGGAATAACATTTAGTTTCACCCCTCGTTGGTCTAAGATACTCCATTAAGATCATCATCTCAAGCACAAGTTGGAATCACCATTATTTCATCAACTATAGCGTTATTTCAATATTCTCATCACAAATTTATAACATCAATATCACAAATCATACATCATCAAATAAACTCATCATAAATTTATAACATCACTATCATCGATCGTATATCACCATCATCACATAAACTTATCACAAATTTATAACATCGAGTAAATTTGTCTAATCAAACATATGCATAAAATTCATTTGAATGTAAATTTGTAACATCACGTAAATTTGTGTAATCAAACATATTTGTCTAATCAAATATAACACATTCAACGAAATTAAATCAATCAACACATTATAAATGTTTTTATTCCATATTTTAATCTCACAACTTTCATATTTATACATTAATTAATTTATCCCTCAAATGACTATTGTCGTATGTAGCGAGCCGCAAATGAATCGTTGAGAATACGACTTTCTCGTTCGTTTTTATAATATTATACTCATGAATTCAAACGGTCTCTCACCTCTTACCTTATTTCGACATTTTCACATGTGAATATGAGTCTACCAGCAAAAGGCCTTTGTTCTTTAACTCTCTGTCCTCCAATCGATCTAACTCGGTAATTTATAGAGAAACAATAAAAAAAATAATTATGAGAACACACTCTAAAAGGGTCAGTTTCAAATTTGAGTCAAGTAAACTTATCATAAATTGGTAAGTAATCAGTGGATAATATAACCATTATTCACACGGTCGTTTTGAGATTGATTTCACTTAAATCGGACTTACGATGCTAAATAGTGAATTCTTTAAAAGGAGAAGTTGAATATTTTATAGAGAAATTTGGATGGTTAAAAATATGAGAAAGTGTGTTTAGTTGACTAACTAAATGAGTGACACAACATCCTGAACTTTAGACGAAATCTGAGAAAGTTTTGGAACAGTTATCAGTTACTGGTATCAATTTTCTTTATTTTCTCTCAAGGTGGAGGGGTCGTTGTCGTGCTCTATTGTGTGTCCCTTACTATCTTTTTCTCATGCTTTTCTTTGATATTCTTTTCAATTAGTTTTTTATTTATTATATTTAATTAGATTTTACTCTTGCATATGAGTATAACCCATAAAACACGTTTTACTTATTTATTTTATTTTTTTAAAATAAAACTAACAATTATCGAAACTAATTTCTTTTAACACTTTTTTAAACACAGTTTCATTAATAAAACATTACTAAGATTTCAAAACTAATATTTTATACAATAAAATAGTTAATCTTTTAAGATACATTAATAACCAAAACTCTCATATTCAAAATAATAATTATAGTTATTACTATAATACTTTTTAAATAATCGCATAAAAATACTACAATCTTTATAAAATAGTCAAAAATAATAAAATAAATAAATATAACAACAACAATTTATATTAATTACTAAATCACAATAAATATGTCTAAATTCACCATTCTATATGAATTATATAAAAACAAAGGAAATCAATCACAATATTATTAATATCTCAAGATAAATTATTTACAAAATAAATAGCTAAAAATAGAAAATAGTTAGAAATAATTAAAATATAAATACGTGCACACTTAACGTTAGTCAAACATATAGAAAATATCACATTAATTACGACCACACATATACACGTAAAATCACCTAAAATCTTATTCTTTAAAATATATACACTAAAATAATACTATATTTTGAAATATATATAATAATAAAATATAATATTTATTATTTATATCACTCATTTAATCTAATATGTACAAGATTAACACATCATAGAAATTATACATATAAAGAAAATTAATCGATATATCTTAAATTATTTTAACACCAAATTAATTATTTAAAATTATATATTATTAATAAAATAATTTATCATAAAATTTAAAGTGTTACACATAACACTGACTTCATGACTTCATTAAATCCATGACTTCATTAAATCATGCATATAACTGTATTTACTATCATACAATAGAATAATGCAACATATAAAACGAACTCGCAATGCAATACTTAGAATGTTATGCACAGTATATGAACACTGACTTCATTAAATCATGCATATAACTATATTTACTATCATGCAATAGAATAATGTAACATATAAAATGAACACACAATCCTCGACATAGTCTACTCATGATGTAACAAGTACACATTAGACACTTAATCAATCATCAATAGTATATTATTTAACATGACTCAATCCATATATATGTAATCGAGCAAATCACTATAGTATTTATAATCATCACAAGCAATTATTATACATCCATAGTTAAACAGCAATTCATCTTTTAAAAGATGTATCGTCTTTTTATCTATCATATTTTATACTTAATGTCTTTCCTAAATTAGCACTAATTAATTAATCACATATAATTAATTAATTAATTACTATTTATTATCGCTAATTCTTAGTAATTAATTATCAATTTATCATTAATTATTATGAACTTACTTAATTAACAAACAAATCAACCATTACTTATTACTATTTATATTTCAATTATAAGTCATTTCGATAATTTCACACAAATAAAAAATATAATTAATTTTGTGTCGAAAAAAGAAATTATGAATTACTTTATAAAATTAGTATTCATTAATAATATAAGAAAAAGAAATTAATAGAAAGAGAATAAGAGAGTACTATGGAAAAAAATAAAAAACATTAATATTTTATAGATATGTAAACGACCTATGATTTAGGGCAATATATTGTTTTCTTCACAACGTGACTTATAACTTTATACGGAGATAGTATCTTTTAATCGTATAAACAAACTAATTAGTTAATTACGTAACATAATCTATTATAACAATCTTTTAATTACTTTTTTTTTCCTGACATAAAATAATATTTATTGATTCAAATTATACAATAAATCGATGCAATATAAATTTAAATTTATTAAAAACAAAAAGAATAAATCTGCGAACAAACTAACATCATTCAACGACAACATAACGCAAAATGGTAATGTGTCTATAAGTATGACAAAATTTAAGTATCTGCAAATGTTTATGTATTTGAATTTATAATGTTGATGACGTCAAAATAATTGATTGAAATATGTAATTGATCAAAGCTACTCTGTCAATCTTAGCCAAAACAAACATTGCACTAAGACGGAAAAAGCGGCACATTAAGACAGAAAAATCAAAAAGCGGCACATTAAGATGTAAAATCAAAAAGCGGCACACTCATAAGACAAAATCACAACAACAAAAATACGAAAGAAAAATTAAATTTATGTAAAAGTCAATTATTTAAATAAAGTGAAGAAATAATAATTTAGAGAAATAATTTTAAACCAAAATTAAAATGATCCTAAATCATGATTTACTAATAGAGGAAAAAGAAAACAACCTATTACTTTTTATTTTGGAGAGGCAGCTCCAATCCACACATTTTTAGGTATCAACTTTTAGCTACTTTTTAAATTTCAATTATTCCCTAATTGATTAGCTAAACTTTAATCGATTAATCTTTAACTTTGACAATTTTATGAGTACTGATTACTTCTAATCGATCAATTAACACACCTAATTGTCTAATAATTTGTTCAATAGATTAGTCCATTACTCTAATGCATTAATTATCACTCTAATCTATTACTTATCAAATCAGCCCATTATTAAATTTAATCAAAAAAATTAACCCACTACTTATTAACTTAATATATCATTAAATTTATCCTCCATAATGTTACCCTAATCCTTTGGTCATTATTCTTTCTCGTTGTTTCCTTAACTTTAACAATTGTTATTTACCCAATTAGTTGTTTCCTTAACTTTAACAATTGTTATTTACCCAATTAGTTGACATGGTCATCCTAATTGATTAACACTATAAAAACAATCATATTGATTCATTAGAATCATGATCACAATATAACAATTGCAAACAAATCAATATTTATTATAACAAATATGATAACTATTGAGTGAATATGCAAATTGATCTATAAAATTGAAAATATCGGTTAAATTAATTTTTGAATTTTGTAAATCGGTCAATACATTTTTGAAATTGTAAAATATCAATCAAAATAGTTCTTATGTAAATTGACCAATGAAATTTACGTGGATTAGTCAAATATTCAACGTGGATTAGTCAAATATTCAATTAACATGTCATTTCATATTCTTTAACGATAAAAGTTTAAATATAGATTACTTAGATTACTATTTTACAATTTCATAAATGTATTTGCTAATTTGCAAAACTCGACGATTAATTTACCTTATACTTATAATTTGAATAATCAATTTATTTATTCGATCGACAAATATTCATCAAGCCACCATTCAATATCACAAATCATCACTTGTCGTGCAAGTAAGAATTCAAAACGTTTAAAGAAAATAAACATTCGCTAACTACTGTGCACAATACTACACACACTATATGCAAGGAAAGGTTACATATTCCGTACCTAAATAATCTAGCACATGCCATAAATAACCTTATGATTAAAAAAATTCATACTTTTTTTCCAAAACTTTGTGGAAATATTACATATTTGATCAATTAGATACATAGATAGATAGAGTTGAATCAAAATAAACCAATGAGATTAAATTGCTCAATTAAAAAGTCACGTACACCTATTTCTTTCTTGCAAACTGTATTTCAAACATTGATATTCTTTTAGTTATAAAATTTATATTGGCTTTTTGAAGTAATTCATAATTATCCTTATAGAAAAATGTAAATGTTACAATTTTTAATTTTGAAAAATACGCGGTAGCTTAGTTGAAATTGTTTGAAGTAAAGGTGTTGTCGGTTTAGATGCAGGTACTCCAATTTTGATTTGACTTAAATGTGGATGATGGTAGCACTTTTAGACTTTAACTTCATTAGTAATCTTGCGCAATACAAGAGTAGAGAAGGTGAATAGCCAAAGAATTTAATCTTATTGGTTCGTTTTGATCTAATGGTTGATATTTTATCCTTTTAGTCATTCTTCTTATTTGATGCATCCTCTATATAGGGGTGGACAAGAATGCCAAGCCCGCCCGAAACCGACCGGTCCGAGGCCCAAAACACTCATTCGGGCGGGTTAAGTCGGGTGAACCGGATTGACGGGTTTGGAAAACGGATTGAATTGGTATTGTGCGGGCGGGTTCGGATTCTGAAATTTGGACCGGTAAAAACCGAACCCGACCGTGTATATATATATCTAAATGGAGTTTGGGCCACTGGAAATATGAGGCCCAGGAGCACAACCCATTATATAAATATGATAGTAACAAACCTAAACCTAATTCTCCTTTCTCTCATTCCGCCGCCTGTAACCCTAGTTCCCATTTCTCTCATCTCGCCGCCTACTACCACTCATTCCCTCAGGAGTGCCATCATTTTCACTCTCAAAAGAGAACAAAGCTTTCAGGTAGGTTCTTCTACTCTTCTCTATGTGTCTTTTTTTTTTTTTCCCTCTTATCTCAGTTTCTCACGTTTTCACATCTTTAAACTTACTCTTTGTTATTTTAGTGATTTCTTTTAATCTTTTTTCTCTCTTCAAAATTAGCGATTTGTAATCGGACAAAACTTGATGGAGTGAAGGAAGAGTTACAGTCACATATCAACACGGTATTGTTAAGTCTTTTACGTTTGTTGATGGTTATTTTTAGGGTTAAGCGTCTTATTACTGTTTTTATGTGTTTTAGGTTATTTTTAGAGTTACAGTCACATATGAATTTTGGTTTAAGTTTTACTGTTTTTATGTGTTTTATGTTAAGATTTAGGGTTATTTTTGTGTTTTGTTTTAAGATTTAGGGTTATTTTTAGGGTTATGGTGTCTTATTACTTAGGACATATGGCCTTTGGTTTGGTTTCTGAGTTTTGCTTTAAGTTTTTAGGTTTTGGTTTTCTACTTCCACCATTAAGATGTTCTTGTTTATATATGTCTATGTAGATGAAATAATTTTTCTGAATAGAAATTACATAGATAATGATGATAATAATAAGTTGATATAGTTTTTAATCTTGAATCTTTTTAATTTGGTCTTAAGATTTATTTGTTTCATGGATAAAGAGATAATATGGCCTTCACTTTTTTAATGTTTTATTTCTTAGTAAATCTGAATTCTAATTTTAAATTTGTTTTATGTGTAGGTTGATGGTGCTTCAGATTGATGCATGAAGTGAATCACATTATTTTGAAGAAATTAAAATTTTATTTATAAATTTAAATTGATATGTTGTTCTTTGTTGTTGATGTATGGTGTCATGGTAATGTTTCATTTTACAAAGCTCATTAGTAAGGTTAAAATGGAACAAAATAAATTTGAAAGATAAATAATCATTTTTAAAGTGAGATTAAATTAGACTAAGTTAAAATGATACTATTTTGAATAGCTTACAAATTCAAAGCTCAAAGGAAAAATGGATCAAAAATAGTCTAAAATAGAAGTAATTAATTTACAATTTATTTGGCTAAAAACAATTTAAAACATAAAAATGTTTATTAATGTTGTATAGACCATTATGTTTAAAGACCCACACAAAATTGCACTTAATTTTACAAAAAAAAAAAAACACATTAGAATTTGAGAAATTTAAAATGGTCCAATAGTTCAACCCGAATTTACCTACCCAAAAATCCGCATAACCCGAGACCCGCATAAACCCTAAGTTTAAATGGACGGAAATGGGCCTTAGAGCATCACCCGCGGTTTGGGCCGGATTTAGAATTTGGACCCGAAACCGCCCGTACCCGCCCGTTGTCCAGCCCTACCTCTATATATATATTGAGAATGTTTAATTGTTGGAAATGATGAAACATAATTGGCATTGATGATGGCTTTAATGTGTGAATTGAAAAATGAGAAGTCCCACATTGGAGGGAACACACTCATTTATGACCTTTATAAGGAGTTAGTTTCACAATTGGGTTGGGCCCCAAGGGGCACCGCAATTTTGTGAAGGAGGGAGAACGCAAGCAAACGGACCACCACGTGCCGCCGCCGCCCGTCCGGCCGGTCGGCTCGGCTTGGCTCGGTTCGGGTTGTGGTGGATTAAAGTTTTTTTAACAGATGGAAATTATCAAACCCTAAACAGACTAGTCTCTTGTGCTTTGCTCAGTCAAAACCCTAATTTGACTTAGCTTCAGATGGTTGCCACGTCAAAACCCTAAAGCTGAGTCTTTCCCACGTTTTGACTTTTGCCCGGTCAAGGAG
>NC_021166.2:53014192-53018571 GCF_000331145.2 Cicer arietinum
TGTTATTATTGACAAATTGCCCCCTGCTTGGAAAGACTTTAAAAATTCTCTTAGGCATAAAACTAAAGAATTCTCTCTAGAAAGTCTGATAACCCGCCTTAGAATTGAGGAGGAATCTCGCAAGCAAGACCAGAAAGATGAAATTCTTCTTGTAGCTAATAACAAGAAGAAGAAGTCCATCGGAGCGGTTCTGAAGCCAAATGGCAAACAACTGAAGAATCAGAACTGTACTTCAAAGAACAGCAACAGGAATGGGAACCACCAAAGGGTCCCAATTGTCAGGCAGCCACCACCTCCTAAAAATGGCCCCCTTTCCTTCTCCTGCTTCTACTGTGGGAAAGAGGGTCATATGGCATGCAAGTGTAGGTACAAGCAAGGCGCTGTAAATCAGGCTAACTTGACCGAAGAGCAATTCATTGCAATGATAACTGAGATCAACCTCGTTGGTGGATCAGATGGATGGTGGATAGACACTGGCGCCTCACGCCATGTCTGTTATGATCGTGCTATGTTTAAAACATACACTACTGCTGAAGATAAGAAAGTGTTATTGGGAGACTCCCACACCACTAATGTTGCTGGTATTGGAGATGTGGAATTAACATTCACACCAGGAAAGACCTTAATTCTGAAGGATGTAATGCACACTCCAGAAATAAGAAAGAATCTGGTCTCAGGGTTTCTTCTCAATAAGGCAGGGTTCACTCAGTCTATAGGGGCAGATTTGTACACCATTTCTAAAAATGGTATCTTTGTTGGGAAAGGGTACGCTACTGATGACATGTTTAAATTGAATGTTGAATTGAATAAAATGTCTCCTTCTGCTTACATGTTGTGTGATTTTAATATTTGGCATGCTAGACTCTGTCATATAAACAAACATGTGATTTCAAATTTAAGTGTTTTAGGCTTGATTCCAAAATTATCTAAAAAGGATTTTGAAAAATGCGAATTTTGCAGTCAAGCCAAAATAACTAAGAAATCCCATAAATAAATTGTTAGAGAAACTGAACCTCTAGAATTAATACACTCTGACATATGTGAGCTTAACGGAACGCTAACCAAAAATGGAAAACGTTATTTCATCACTTTTATTGACGATTGTTCTAATTTTACTTACGTATATCTCATGAAAAATAAAAGTGAAGCGCTTGACATGTTTAAAATATTTGTGACTGAAATAGAAAATCAATTCAACAAAAAGATTAAAAGGTTTCGTAGTGATAGAGGAACAGAGTATGATTCTGACTTATTTAATGAATTCTATAAAACCCAAGGAATTATACATGAAACAACTGCACCATATTCACCTGAAATGAATGGTAAAGCTGAAAGAAAGAATAGAACTCTTACTGAATTAGTTGTTGCTATAATGCTTAATTCTGGTACTGCATCTCATTGGTGGGGGGAAATTATTTTGACTGTTTGCTATGTTTTGAATAGAATTCCTAAATCTAAAAGCAAAACATCTCCTTATGAGATAATGAAGAATAGACAGCCCAATCTATCTTATCTTCGAACTTGGGGTTGTCTGGCGTATGTCAGAATCCCCGATCCCAAGCGAATCAAACTCGCTAGTAGAGCCTATGAATGTGTATTCATTGGGTATGCAGTAAACAGCAAAGCGTATAGGTTTTATGACCTAAACGCGAAATTGATCATAGAATCAAATGATGCTGACTTCTATGAAGATAAATTCCCTTTCAAATCAAGAAATAGTGGGGGCAGCAGACCAAGTCAAGTTCCTGTGACAACGAGCACTGAAAGCAACAAACAAGACGAAACGGAAACTCGAAGGAGTAAGAGAGCAAGAGTTGCTAAAGATTATGGACCAGAATACATGGCCTACAACATAGAAGAGGATCCTGCGAACATTAAAGAAGCTCTGTCATCCTTAGATGCTGATCTATGGCAAGAGGCTATAAACGATGAGATGGATACTGTTAGAGAATTACTTTCAAAAGGAGCTATTATTGTGGATCATGTACGCACTGATGAAAATTTAGCTGATCCTTTGACGAAAGGATTAGCTAGAGAGAAAGTCCAAAACACATCCAAAAGGATGGGACTAATGCCTATAGATAAATGAGTCACTTATGATGGTAACCCGACCTAAAAGACTGGAGATCCCAAGAATTAGGTTCAATGGGTAATAACAAGTCATAGTGATATGAGATGAACATGCTATGTTTAAAATGAGAAGCATGATTCCTGAAGCGAAAAAGGATGAGATAATAGAAACTCTTAATGAGATCTATACTCTATATGGAGTGGGGTACCTAGTGGCTACAGGAGTACTCTTGATAGACTCACCTACGTGAATGTGGAAGTGGAGGCCGCTTCCTATGGAATTTCGAGGCAGAATTCCTAGAGCGTTCACTAGACTGGGATACACGTGCAGGGCCCTAAATGCACGGGCTTTTTAGAATACACCTAATGAAAAGGTTGTGTGTGGGTTTGATGTCAGAGATAGAGTTCAAAACTACGGTTACTCTTGTTGAATCTGAATCCTACTCGCTATGCAAAGGTTCAAGTCGAAAGACACCTTTGTTTATGCACAATCTTATTGAAGCGTCTGACGCTATTCTAGAATCCATTTTTAAATTCAAGTGGGGGATTGTTTTTTTTTTTTTTTGAGAAGGAGGAATAAATAAGGAAGGATTGTATAATTATTTTGGATTACTTAGTTAATAAAAATAATAGAAATTTTTAACCTAGGCTCACTCAACTCAACCACCCCCATTGAAGCCCACAAACATCAAAGCCTGCAAGAACGCATAATGTCTTTCTTCAGTGCCTTCTCGCCGATTCTGTTTAATCATTTAGTTGTGAAACGAAGGAATATGTAGGAAAAGAAGGGACTTGAAAAGGAAACAAATCAATAAGTAAAAGAGATCCGAAACTATCATCATCGTCGTTGCTTGAGTCAAGGTAACTGCTCTTACTCTTACTGCTACCTTTTTTCTTCTCCTACCTTTCCTATTTGTTAGACACTGCATCTTAATCAGTATCAATATTTGGTTTGTTTCTTAATGTTTTCGTGTAGACCATCTGTTTGATAAAATTACATATCTAGGTTTTAACTCTATATATTTTACTTTTGATTTTCTATCTTAAAACTCGTTTTGTTATGCTATAGGAAGAGTTAGTTGTTGTAGCTTCATGATAATTTACTTTTCTTAGGGTTTGAACTTCATATGTTATTATTATTGTTGTTGTTGTTACTTTTGCTTTGATTTTTCTTTCAAATAGTTGATTTATTATTCTGTGTGATTCAGTTCATGATGGTTGATTATCCAATATAGTAAATCAGTTGGTGGTATATTGTGTGCAGCCCGGCAGTTATGCCTCTTGTAATTCCAACTTTTGACTATTTTACTGATTTGTGATTCTTTGGAATGTTCTGATAGCAAATGTTGTTTTAAACTTTATGAACATAAAGTTATTATATTTGTCCAACTTTAGCATGTATCCTTGCACCTGTTGCTTTTTCACTTGATTCAGCTTATGGCTTCAAATGTAGAAAGGTCAAATTTGTTTTGTAGCAGTTTTGCAATTGAATTTCTTTTAAGTTGTTGATTTGAGATGCATTTTTAAATTCAAGTGGGGGATTGTTGGAAATGATGAAACATAATTGGCATTGATGATGGCTTTAATGTGTGAATTGAAAAATGAGAAATCCCACATTGGAGGGAACACACTCATTTATGACCTTTATAAGGAGTTAGTTTCACAATTGGGTTGGGCCCCAAGGGGCACCGCAATTTTGTGAAGGAGGGAGAACGCAAGCAAACGGACCACCACACGCGCACACACGCGGGCGCGCGCCCCCGTCGCCCGCCCGTCCGGCCGGCTTGGCTCAGTTCGGTTCGGGTTGTGGTGTATTTTTTTAACAGATGGAAATTAATTATTTATTTAATTAATTAATTGCTTGCGATATGTCACATATTACGAAACTGCCATCCACCAGGTCAAAGTCCAAGTTCTGATTCATTCAAACCCTAAACAGACTAGTCTCTTGTGCTTTGCTCAGTCAAAACCCTAATTTGACTTAGCTTCAGATGGTTGCCGCGTCAAAACCCTAAAGCTGAGTCTTTCCCACGTTTTGACTTTTGCCCGGTCAAGGAGTCTTGTCAATCACGTTTCCTATTTCTGAGGCACATTCCTGGTGGCCAGTTAATGGACTTCGTGCTCTTGGATCCCCCCTTTTTTCTCAGATCCAGTTGCTGAACTCATCTATAAATAGAGAGCTCACCTCACTTGGAAAAGCACACCAAAAGCACTCCGTATCTGAGGCTTTTCTCACTTCTCCCCCTTATATTCTTCTTCTTCTTCTTCTTAATTTCTTGAGTAGCCTCCGTGCTATATTTGAGTAGCCT
>NC_021166.2:53018706-53047470 GCF_000331145.2 Cicer arietinum
ATCTGGGTTGTTTTATCCTGGGGACTTCGTGGTTGATAGTCTGCCTTGCACAATTTTGGGCAGTGCCTCGAAACGTCTTAAAGAGAGCGACCTAGTCCGCGACTCAACCCAGTAATATTTTCGGTGGCATAAATTGTTTTCAAAGGTTTTCGAATTTCAAAAACAACATTAATTTATATGAAAATGAGAAGATTAATTGTCAACCATTGGATTGAAATTATAATGTTATGTTCCTCACTTGCCACAACTTTCTATTTTCATTAAAAATAAACACTTTGCTCTTATTTGTTTATTTTCTCTTTCATCATAAAATCCTTCACAAGATTA
Source organism: Cicer arietinum (assembly GCF_000331145.2). Lineage (NCBI taxonomy): Eukaryota > Viridiplantae > Streptophyta > Magnoliopsida > Fabales > Fabaceae > Cicer > Cicer arietinum. The sequence continues at coordinate 53,019,034 of NC_021166.2, forward strand.
TATTTCCAAAGTTTAATGGACTTTCATTTCAAGTATTTATAAATATAGAGCAAATATTGTTTTTTATTTAATTGGAGAAAACGCACAAAAACATAAAAAATAATAAAAGTCTTCATGAATCATATGCTCCTTAAAAGGGACAAAGAACAAGAATCTTTTACTGTGAAATAAAAATGAAAGATCAAACATAAACTAGAAGAAAAAAACAACAAATATGCTTGTGTTTATCCAAGAACCCAAAAAAAATTAAAATTATGTAGAAAAATATAATATTTGCAAATTAATTTCAGAACTGAATGTATCAAAATATTGAATTAAGCCACTAAACCATTGCAAGATATCTAATGGTGAACCATTACAATGCATAAAAATATTGCATTGAACCTAGCTTGCTCTGAACCACTAAACCTGTGTGGTGGCCTAGCTTGCACGGACTATAATTGAGCCCTAGTAGAACGTTAAGGTTGAAATTGTTTTTTTTTTTAAACTTATGAATCAATGGCAACTATGGTGAATGTTTCAAATTCAAATAATTTAGATTTGGAAGAGAAAATAACAAAATAGCTCCTTTCAATTTTTTGGGTGAAAATGACAAAATTAAAGAAAGAGGAAGAAAACCCAATAAAGATATGAGTTAGCACTAATTGATTCATCCATGCAGAAGGCCAATAGCCAACAATAGGAAGGATAAGATGCAACAACCTTAAGATTAGAAAATGGGTTTAGAAATTTTTTGGGGAGTAAAGTTGAACTTGACTTTTTTTATTTTGAGCTATCTCAATCATGTATTTGAATTCAAAGGCTCATAAATATTCCTTATTTTCTCACATGAATTAGACATTCTTACTAGATATGCTCCATATATATATATATAAATAAATATTATTTTTCGTTAAAAATATGCATTAATGACCTAAACTCCTTCCTCTTGATATTGATATACTTTGTCAGCATCCCTCCGTTTCGCATATCATAACGCACACCTTCATTTCGTCTATATGGTAATACTCCTATAATTCTATAGTCAAAGACATCTTTAATTTGTGTCTGTTTTAGCCCTTTCAAAACGTTATCAATAATATATGGATTTTGTAGGCTAATAAAGTTAGTTGATGTGACAACCACTTTCAAATTCATATATAAAGAGACACTGACATCTAATTAAATTCATGTGTATGTGAATAAATACTATGTTATCATTGAGAATAATTTATGCCAGGGGAGATAGCGCAACGATGGAGACAAGAAATATGGTACGTTATAATAACAATTATTTATTTGTTGTTATGTTTTCTCATAATAGTAAAGTGTTCTCACAAAATTATTCTTTATATATAGTGTTATTTTTTAATTTTAAAAATTTTTGAAAAAATAATTTATGTCACCCAAAATATTATTGGGTTGATTCGCAGATTAGGTCGCTCTCTTTAAGACATTTCGAGACATTGTTCAAATTGTGCAAGACAGACTATCAACCACGAAGTCCTAGGATAAAACAACTCAGATCACTGTATCGAAGTTCTACTGCACCGTAGAAAACCGTTCTAGAATTACACCCTTAATATGGTAGTTGAATGACTATCACTCGTAATATGACACTAAGACCACTCAAAAGAAAATGAAGAAAAGAGAAAAGCCTCATATGCAGAGTGTTTTTGGTGTGTTTTTTCAATTGAGGAGAATCCTCTATTTATAGAAGAAATCCACAACTCGATTAGAGAGAAAAGTGTGATCCATTAGGTCTGATTCACTAAACGTGTGCTCAGTTTTGACTTAGGTTTTTGACCGGGCAATAACATACACGTATGACTAGCGATTAAGGTTTTGACCAACAAAACTGAAGTGCGAAATCGGGGGGCAAAGAACTGACTGAATCAGATATTGAATGTTGACTCAGTGGAGGGCAATTACGTAATTAACGTATCAATAAGAGATAAAAACGCAAACATTTATTTAATTAAATAAATAAATAATTTCTTAATTTTCATATGCTAAAAAATAATAATACACCACGTAGCCAAAGTCAGAGCCCAAGCCCAGCCCGACCGAGCCGGACGGCGGCCCAAACATGACCGGTCGAGCCGAGCTAGACGGTGGCGGCGGCGCTAGTGTGTGGTGTCAATTTTGCATGCATTATTCCTCTTTTACAAAATTGGGGTACCCCTTGGGACACACCCAAGTACCATACTCCACCTTATATACACTACTAGTATGTGATATTCCTCCTATGTGAGACTTCTTTATTTTTCAACTCACAACAACACTAATTTTCATTAATGTTTTTATTATTTTTCACAATCTTCTATTAAAATAATCATCATTTCCAACCTATAAATATTAGGGTTAAGATCCATGATACTAGGTCTAGACCAATTGAATAAGTTGAATACTAATGGATAGAATTGTGGAATACTATTGAATAAGGATTTCAATAGATTCAAATCGTTGTTAAAATCAATTCGCTAACTCTATTTAATACGATAATTGCTTATTCTGAAGACTTAATAGATTAGTTTAACGTAAAATGATCCTAAGCAATTAGATATTATAGTCTTATATGTTAGCATACTAGGAATGATCATCTCATAATCTCAAAATGGAAAAATTTGCATATTAGGGTTAAGCTAACCAATTGGCCTAGTACTAGGGTACTCTAGACAAAATAGAGTGTTAAAGCCACACACACCCAATGACAAATTTTCTTGGAGACAATGCACCGCCCTAAAATGTTTTATGAAAGTGTATATACACATTATAATATATAAATATATATAAAGTTTTTCTTTCTATATTATCCTAAAGTGTCATGCAGCGAATGACATGACATGTTACCTTTAATTTTTAAATTTTAATTTATGTAATTTTTAATGTATTTTGTGTTAAATTATTTAAATATTTAGTTCAATTTTATTTTATTTTATAAATTAAGTATCAAAAATATATTTTATTAGATTTAATAATATATTTAATATATATATATATATATATTGAGACTCGATTAAAATTATTTGTCGAAGAATAATTAATTAGGTTATGAAAAATTTAATGCCAGACAATTTTTAAAAAAAAATGTAATTTGTTGCTGAAAAATGCATCGGTCAAATTGAGTTGCGACGAGAGTAGATATTTTTATTAAAGTAGTTTGAAAAGTGAGTGATGTGATGAGTGTAATGATGATTTTATAATATATCTATATTTTTAAATATTTGTTTGATTGGTTTTAATTATAATATATATATATATATATGTGTGTGTGTGTGTGTGTATGGAACGAACAGAGTAAAAAACATTTTCATGTGCTACTTCACGTCCCCTCCTTTTCTTTCTTCTTCATCTGTTTCAAGAAAAACAAAGACAAAGTGTTGGTGTTTAAAAATAAAAAACACAAAACATAAACCTCATTTTCTCTTCTAGATTTAAGCTTTCATTCAAGAAGTGTCAGGAGGGAAAGTTGATCCTCTCTACACTACGGTGCTTGTGAGCTAATTTGACGGTGCTTGGGAGCTAATTTATTTGAGGTGTCGGTACGAGCGAAATTTTCTCCGTGTTTGATTGCGGTAGTGAAAACGGTTGTAAAAGCTACAACTAAGGTAAGAGCTCATTCCAAATTTTTAGTTTGCATATAGGGACCCTATATGTGTGATTGATGTATGTTTGATGTGTGATAATTAATTTTGACGTGATTATATATTTTTGAGTGAAAATATGTGTTGTTACATGTTATGAGTTGATAATTAATTTTGACGTGATTATATATTTTTGAAGTGATATTACGTGTGGTTACATGTTGTGAATTGATAATTAATTTTGACGTGATTATATATTTTTGGAGTGAAAATACATGTTATTATATGTTATGAATTTTATTGAGGAAAATTTGTCTTGAATATGCTATGTGATAAGTATGAGAAATTATTACTGTTAAATGAATATTAAAAGGAGAGTCTTTTAATAGTTGCATTTACATAATGATTGTTGTGAAAAGAGTCAGGGTATATTCATACATTTCATAGCTAGTGGTGACTGTGATGAGCCACAATTTTAGTGGTGACTGTGATTGATCATGAGGTTAAGTGGTGACCGTGATGGGCCACGAGATGGTTCCATGAGTTGATTGGTTCATCTTATCCTTACGAGGATTTATCTGTTGTCTAGGTCTGTGATAGTCTACACTCTAATAAATGGTGTTGATTTGTGATGGGTAGCACCTCAGTAATTAGTATTGGCATGTGATAGGCGGTACACTTATGATTTACGTCACTCGAGGAGGGTTTTGGTTTGGAAATTCTGGAATCATGCACATTGGCATATACGCATTGCATTAGGGTGTTTGGCACGCGAGTCATTTTTGTTATATTATGATGATTGTATATACCTACTATGTTGTTGTTTGTTATTGTGCCGTAATTACTAAGTGTTATTGTTTGTCTTTATATCATAAGTGTTAAATGATTCAGAACCATTTTCAAAACTGAAAACCTACATTATTTTGCAGTTGTATTCGGCTACAACTCGTGTGTAGTCGAATACACATCTGTAATGTTCATTTTTTATGTGAAATTTCAACATCGTATTCGAATACGAAACCTTGTATTATAATAAAAAAATGTGTTGTTTTTGCCACTTACTTGACTTTGTATTCGGCTACACCATGTGGTAGTCGAATACAAATATGTTGTTTTTGCCACTGACTTGATTTTGTATTCGGCTACACTATGTGGTAGTCAAATACAAATGTGTTGTTTTGCCACTAACTTAGCACTTGTATTCGGCTACGAAATGTTGTATTCGAATACGACAATGCAGTTTATCAAAAACTTTATTTTCCAACATTGTTTATGCATTTTTGACATATGAAAATCCCTTTGATTAGTATGCTAAGATGAAAGGTTCTTATGAGAATCTAAAACATAAGTTTTTCGCTAAATGTTATTTGTTAATTTCAGTTGGTGACCTTTTACATTATTGTAGAAAATTGGCTTTGTCCTCAGATGATACCCGAGTTCGTTCCACCGACTGTTACCATGACGACAAAAATGTTGTTAGACTTCCCTAACAGAGACTCACCGACTGCTTGGGTATACGATCCCATCTCAAGTAGAGCTACTTATATAGGGAGGGTAATGAGGACAAGTAGGATAGTTGAAGCAGTATACCTCGTGTAGCTCACTTGCGAGAGAATCGACTATCCGGTTCCTTCAAGATCGATCGGTGCTCGGGATGAGTGGAGCATGTGAAGATGCAAATGATTCCTCATTTAGAGTTGAGGCGGAGGCCACCATAGGAGTTGGAGATACAATGGTTGGGTCGGGGACCGACGAAAATGATAAGGGACCGATGCCAGTAGGAAGAGATATTGCAGGATCGTATAGGCAGGTCGAGTCAGAGCTTCCATTTTTTATGAATGATCCTTTACCGACTTTCGTTGAAATATCGAACTGTTTTGAGATCTTAACACCGTCGAAACCACCTATCTCGTGGGTGGATCTGACTTCTGAGGAGATCGATCCTTCTATGGATGTTAATGATGAGGAGGTTACTTTGAAGAGAGATATTGCGTCAGATGCGACTTATGCAGTGTGTGGAGGTCACCCTTGTTAATGTAGTTGTTAGTGGATGATCAAATTAGTTTTTGTTGTATAGGAACTTAGTGTGTTCCTTTTGATGGTTGTACTTATTTTGGGTTGGGATGATTGTATCTATAACTTATATTGAGTTGGCTTTTGTTTGGTGGGTCCATGTTCCATTTTTTGACGTGACCATGGAGGAGATAGCATTCTTGGAGCAGTACTTTTGTGCATGTGTCTGTCGAGAATACCCCAGGGGTATGAGCGATGTCTGATAAGTCTCATAATCCTGGTGTAATTTTCTATTTGTATACTTTGGATTATCATCTCAAAAACTATTTTAGCTGATTTGTAAATATGATGTAATTATTCAAGACTTTTGTCGTTTATGTTACGACATGGTATTTTATCAATTTATTATTGAAAAAAAAAATGCGCTCACACTGTTAAAAATCGGAGTGTTACAATGAGTTCGAGTCCCATAATACCTTTTTTGAGATGATTCAGTTAGACTTATATAGATTCAAGTAAATAATTATATGATAATTGTCCTAATGATTGACATATGTCCTTCTTATCTCCTGTAAACATGTTATAGCAGGTGAACCTCAACAAGTATATAAGTTGAGAATTCAGAATTATAAATCATGAATTTCAATAACATAACTAAAATAGTTTATATATAACAAGCTCCATCATTGCAGATTGTCTCTTGTCTCTCTTCTCACTTCTATTGTCACGTTGTTTATGGTTTCTACGGGTACAACAACCCATATCTTATTCCCCTTATTTGTATACTTTATGTTTTGATAAAAGAAATGATTTACAGAATAGTGGTGATGATGCTAGTACAAAATATTTTAATGTTGAAACATCAGACAAAAGAATCCCAAATGATGATATTTTTGGAGAGGGAGGAATCCAAGATAAGGATTTTGACGAACATTGCTTCTAGACAAAAAATATTAGATTCATTGTTGTTTTTACAGATAAAACATTCGAATTTCGCTCAAAGAAGTGTAAAAGCATGATCAAGCGACAACATATGCAAAGCGAAGGTTTCAACATACACCTTCAATTTCATGTTCTCCAGTGCAGGGTTCTTTCACTAGGCTGTTAACAAATTTTGTGGGGGAGTAGATAGTGGCATTGTGTACTAGGTTATTGTATTGGTGATGGAGTAGTCCAAAGCAAAGAGAAATAACAAAGTGGGAGATAAAAATTGATTTGGAGTGAATGTTACATTGTTGGATCTGATGAAACTCCAACATTCATTAATGATTACATGTAAAATCCATCACGGGACCATTTGTCCTAGTTGTCTACGAAAATCGACTATATTTTGAAATTGTTACATGTTGTATGACATTAAAAATGTGATGCTTCATGTTTAATTAATATGTATTGTTTCGGTTAAAAAAATTTACCCATACATTCAATTAACTTTTACCACATAGATAATTTTAGAAATATTTTAGGATAATAATATAACAAAGTGATATAATAATGATAGATATATGATTTGTTTCAAAAAAATAATGATATATATAATTGAAATGATATATTTCATCTAAATTTTAAAGTAAATATATTAATTTTTTTTATTGAGTGTAATTGTTATATACTATTGATATAATTTTTTTTAACATTATTAATATGTTACAATCATTTATATATTTGAGTTTAAAAGTAATTATAATAAAAATAAAATGATTATGATTAATTGATAGTATAAAATATTTTTATACAATTAATATATACAGAAAATCTTATTTTTATTTTTTATAATTATATTTTATTCCAAATGGAATATATATTATTTATTACTGTATTTTGTTTTTGGAGTCAATTTATTACTGTATTATTACACTATAGTAAGTAATGTAACAAAAAGAAAATATATAGTGAGTATATTCATAAATTTCATTAAATTATTAATGAAACAATAAAAAGAAAATTGCTCATTAGTCATGAATTGAATGCATGATTTAAAAGGGATAAGTGAGTAATTTTGTTGAGAAAGTAGGGACAATCTCAAAGGATACTTCCGTAAATGAGTATTGAATTTTTTGTCATAAAGGCAACAACACAACAAACACTCTCTTATCACTCTCAACCTTCTCTCTCTCTTCTCTCTAACAAAAAAAAAACATTTTCATTTTTTTAAAAAAAGAAAAAAATCGTTAGGGTTTGACCCAAAATTGCACAATCGCGTGCGACCCACATAGTGGAATTTTTACTCCGATTTGGACAACTTCACTCTCTATTACCCTTCTCTTCCCAAGATCCATCTTCTCACCGAAACTTGCGGTTTTTAGAGAGAGAAAATCGCTGTATTAAATCTTCACTTAGAGAGAGAAAAAGGGGCAAAAAAGAATAATGTTGTTATAATCAAGCTCAGGAAACCCGAAAAGTTTGGGGTTTTCTTCAATTTTTGGAGGGATTTGAGGTTTTTCCTTTTATGGGGTCTCTTGATTTTTACGAATTTTGAATTTTTTTTTGTAGTGAGAGTGATCTAAATTCTGAGTTCTTTTATTGCCACGGGTACTTCATTGAAAATTTGGGATAGTTTGTATGCAATCCGGTGGACCTGGCCGGGCGGGGGGGCGGGTGTCGACTTCGTCGGCAGCTGCTTCGCCGTCTTCTTCGTCTTCGGCATCACAGTTAGGGTTTGAATCTTTGCAGCAGCAACAACAGCAGCAGCAGCATCAGCAACAGTTAGGTTCTAGGCAGGTGTGGAATTTATGGGTTTTAGCTGAATTTCTATAACACTTTGAATTGAACATGTTACTTTCATGAGTTATGGTTTACAGTGAAGTTGGCTAGGTAGTGTTGAATGTTGATGATGCCTAGTGTTGTGCGTGTGCAGGGGTTGCTTTTTTTGGTTTATAGGTTTTGACTTTTGATGACTTGTTAATAAGCTTGTGCTGTTTTGGGAATTGGGAGTGTGTTGGAATTTGGGCTGTGGTGAAATTTTCATTTTTTTTTGGGTTTTTATTATGACAACCTCGTACATGTCTGTATTCTGTCCTAGATTGTCGGGTTTTGCGGTTTGTATATTTCAAGAACAATTAATTTTTCTGGTGTACAAAGAGGAGTCAAACTAGGCATGTGTTAATGTGTTACTTTTTAGTATAAAGTGCAAAACTTACGGTAATCATTGAACTTGAGGTGCAATTGAGTAATGTCATTGTCAGTTTTTTCCAGTTATGTTTCCTTTCAATCTCTATGCTTTATGATTTTTTTTTAATAATTATTTGGTCTTTGTTGCATTTAATATATGTTCATATTTGACTTTTACTTATTTAAAAACATAACTATTCGGTCTTTACTATTTATTTTCTGAGTTTCCTTTTCGACATTGATGAGCATTATGATGAAAAGTCTAATTGATAAAACTTGATGTTTGTGTTTTCATTTAAATTCCTCTTCGCTTCCCCTCTCATTTTCTCTCTTCTGGTGATGTTGTTGTATTTGTCTTGGTTTAATCATGTTGATTGATTGAAAGTGTTAAATTGCTGTCTTGTCAGCTTCTGCTTAATGTTGATTTAACCTTTATCTCCCCGCCGCTTATAACTTACTGTTATTGCTTAATAGTGGCAAAATTTGAGGGATGTCATTAATTTTAAATTCGTCTGTTTCTTGTTGAATTTGTTTTTGTATATAATGCTATCATAATGGGAAAATCATCATGGTATCGACTTCTTTCTCAAAATGGTGTGATGGCTAATATAGGACTAATTTTCTGCATGCGTCATAATGGTGTTTGCGAGTTTGTCACAACTCATTATTTTCCAAGGAGTACTATTTCGTATTTTTAAATTTTGAAAAGCTGAAATCATCATCATGACTACAGTTGCAAGTCTTGGAACCATATGATCTTGTTATACTCGATGGCTTGATGCAATTTTTGTAGAATTTTGCCTGTCTTGAAAACAATGAAATTTGCTTTATTATTATTACTATCTTATTATGTCTGTCTTGTTTTTAGTGCAACATTTCTGCCAAACGATTAGTGTTATGTAACCGTGACTTTAACGTAACTGTATTTGAATGCAGTCATTTCAACAGCAACTGCTTAGAAAACCTGAAGGAAATGAAGCATATTTAGCTTATCAAGCAGGGCGTCAAGGTGCATTTGGGAGTAACAATTTCTCACCTCCTAATGCTATGCAACTTCCCAGATGCACAGCTCCAACCAAGATTGAAGCATATTTAGCTCAACATGGCTCCAACCAAGATGCACAGCTCAGAGGTCAAGGTAGCGAGCAGCAAATGATAAACCCTGTCCACCAAGCATACCTTCAATATGCTTTCCAGGCTGCGCAACAAAGGCCGCCTGCTATGGGAATTCATTCACAACAGCAACCTAAGATGGGAATGTTAAACCCTGCATCCGTAAAAGAGCATGAAATGCGTATGGGAAATCTGAAAATGCAGGAGATTATGTCTATGCAGGCAGCGAATCAAGCTCAAGGATCGTCTTCTAGGAATTCATCTGAACACATTGCTCGTGGAGAAAAGCAGATGGAGCAAGGACATCAGATAGCACCTGAACAGAAGAATGAAGGAAAGTCTTCAACTGTGGGACCGGGCAGTGGCCACTTAATACCTGGAAATATGACGAGACCTATTCAAGCACCAGAAGCACAGCAAGGCATTCAAAATGTTATGAACACTCAGATTGCAGTAGCTGCTCAATTGCAGGCCATGCAGGCATGGGCACGCGAAAATAATATCGATTTATCACATCCTACAAATGCAAACTTAATGGCAAAGCTCATTCCACTGATGCAGTCAAGGATGGTCTTACAACCAAAGGTCAGTGAGAGCAACATCGGTGCACAGTCATCACATGTACCTGTTTCAAAGCAGCAGGTTAATTCTCCAGCGGTTGCAAGTGAGAGCTCGGCACATGCTAATTCATCTAGCGACGTGTCTGGGCAGTCAGGTTCTTCGAAAGCCAGACAGACAGTTCCCGCCAGCCATCTTGGGTCAACAACTAATGTTGGTACAGCTGGTCACTCCGCTGACATGGCTATGCAACAATTCAGTGTTCATGGTAGAGAGTCTCAAGCTCCTCCAAGGCAACAAGTAAAAGGTGGAAATGTAATTCCATCTATGCATTCTCAGCAATCCTCTGCAACTGTTAACATAGGCGCAGACCATCCTTTGAATGCTAAAAGCTCATCTTCTGGTGCAGAACCTCCTCAAATGCAGTACATCAGGCAGTTAAACCAATCTACACCTCAGGCTGGAGGTCCAACAAAAGAAGGAGGTTCGGGAAATTATGCCAAACCTCAAGGAGCACCAGCTCAGATTCCTGATAAGCGAAGTGGATTTACCAAACAACAGCTACATGTTCTTAAAGCACAGATACTAGCATTTAGGCGGTTGAAGGTTCTATCTCTGATTCTTTTCTCATTATTCGGTTGTTTCTAATTCTGTCACCTTATGTATGCCTGTGCTATGTATATGTATATTCTCCCAGCAAATATGTACTATTCGTAATCTTATTCCTACTAATTTTCTTTTTCTGTTGGTTGATAGAAAGGAGAAGGTACTCTGCCACAAGAACTTCTTCAAGCTATCACTCCACCACCTCTTGAGATGCAGGCAAAACACTCAAACCATCCCGCGGGAGGACAAAATCAAGTCAAATTGGCTGGAAATACTGTGGCAGAACAACCACGGCATGTTGAGGCCAAAGCCAAGGAATCACAATCTACTCCTGCTGTTAATGGACTCAGTTCTTTAAAGCAGGAATCCTTTTCAAGGGATGAGAAACCTACTCCACCACCAGTTCATATCCAAGCTGTTATGCCGTCTGTATCAAAGGAACCTGCTGCTTCAACATCGTCTGCTGGAAAGGAAGAGCAAAAAACAATTGGATGCTCTTTTAAGCCAAACCAGGACAGTGAACATGGAAATAACAGTGCTCCTGTTAGAAATGAGTCGGCATTAGATCGGGGAAAAGCTATTGCACCACAAGCCTCTGTATCTGAATCAATGCAAATTACAAAACCTCCACAAGCAAACACTGTTTCTCAGCCAAAGGATGCGGGACCAACCAGAAAATATTATGGACCCCTGTTTGATTTTCCTTTCTTCACTAGGAAACATGACTCCTTTGGATCATCAATGATGGTAAACAACAGCAATAATTTATCACTGGCATATGATGTCAAAGATCTTCTTTTTGAGGAAGGCGTGGAAGTACTTAACAAGAAGCGGAAAGAAAATTTAAAGAAGATTGAAGGTTTGCTGGCTGTAAACTTAGAGAGGAAACGAATTAGGCCTGATCTTGTGTTGAGACTGCAAATTGAAGAGAAAAAGATTCGCCTTTTAGATCTTCAGGCACGATTGAGGGATGATATTGATCAACAACAACAAGAGATAATGGCAATGCCAGATAGGCCATATCGTAAGTTTGTTAGGCTGTGTGAACGCCAGCGTATGGAACTTGCTAGACAAGTGCAGGCATCTCAGAGAGCTGCAAGAGAGAAGCAACTCAAATCTATATTTCTATGGCGTAAGAAACTTCTTGAGACACACTGGGCAATTCGTGATGCCCGTACTGCCCGCAACAGGGGGGTGGCCAAATATCATGAGAGGATGTTGCGGGAATTCTCAAAACGTAAAGATGAAGACAGAAACAAAAGGATGGAAGCCTTAAAAAACAATGATGTTGACAGATATAGGGAGATGTTGCTGGAGCAGCAGACTAGCATTCCGGGTGATGCTGCAGAGAGATATGCTGTTCTTTCATCTTTCTTATCCCAGACTGAAGAGTATCTACATAAATTAGGAAGTAAGATAACAGCTGCCAAAAATCAACAGGAAGTGGAGGAGGCATCAAAAGCAGCTGCAGCTGCTGCACGATTGCAGGCATGTTTCACTGACCCTTCCCCTTTACTGATCCAATATTTTGAGAAAAAGTATTTCTTTATGTTAAATCCCACTTTTTCTATACAAATTGAAATTAGTTTTGAGGATTCTGATTTTGATGGTTTCTAATGTTCTATGACATCATTTAAATGTTTCTGATTCGTTATTTGTTTTTGACCAAAGGGTCTTTCTGAAGAAGAAGTCAGAGCTGCTGCTGCTTGTGCCGGAGAGGAAGTGATGATTAGGAATCGTTTTCTGGAGATGAATGCTCCTAGAGACAATTCATCTGTCAACAAGTGAGTTTTTGTTAATTTAGTTTTGACACAAATGCTTGAGCGAAGGTGTAATTGTAATGAAATTAATGGCTCAAAATGCGCTTATGTATTTTTAGGAGGGAATTGATTAAAATTTCCTGATCATTTTATATAACTGTTTTTTAAACTTAATTTAATTTGCTCTTTTCCAGGTATTATAACCTCGCACATGCCGTGAATGAAATGATCATAAGACAACCGTCTCTATTACGAGCAGGAACATTGAGAGACTATCAGCTTGTAGGTTGCTACGTTATTGAAATAGTTATTCTTTACGCGATTTCTCTATGTTGTATTCTTGAACAAGATTTCAAGGCTTTGGCACAATTTTTTTAAGGTTGGATTGCAATGGATGCTTTCTTTGTACAACAACAAATTAAATGGAATTTTGGCTGATGAGATGGGTCTTGGCAAAACTGTACAGGTTAGCCTTATTTTTGTTGCTCTTCTCTTCCTTAGATTAGGAAGGAACATTTATCATAATCTTTTTTGGAAGCTGAGTGACTTCATATTTCATAATTAAGTTTATTATGTCTTATATGGGACATGTTAAATTTTATAAGGGTAGTATATCATAATTTACTGTAATAATTGTCTGTTCCATTCTATAAACTTAATTTTTTTCCTCTCTATAGGTTATGGCATTGATTGCATATTTGATGGAATTCAAAGGAAACTATGGCCCACATCTTATAATAGTCCCAAATGCCGTTATGGTTAACTGGAAGGTGAGTTTTTAAACTTACTCATTTGATTAATATTACTATTCTCAGTGATTTTTTTAACAAGAAAAACAATTTTTATGCAGAGTGAGTTATATAAGTGGTTGCCATCTGTGTCGTGCATTTTTTATGCTGGAGGAAAGGATTATCGGACAAAATTATTTCATCAAGTATGTGTGCCTCAGGTTATCACATATAATGTTAATGTAGAAAGTAATGGGAAAAATGCTCTCTTGTTTATTACTACGACCTAGGGCTGTTTATATAGAAGAAATTACAGTACATGCTGTCCCAATAATTAAAAGTACTAATGGACTGAAAAAGTACTAATAAAATCATATTAAAATAAAATAAGGGGGAATAAAATCATATCTCTCCTGATTCTTCTACGGTTAAAGATAAAGAGTATTATTTTGTTAATTACTGCCTAATTTATTTTTCTACATTTACAATAGGTTTCTGCTCTGAAATTTAATGTCCTGGTGACTACTTATGAGTTCATCATGTATGACCGGTCAAAACTTTCAAAAATTGATTGGAAGTATATCGTGATTGATGAAGCACAAAGAATGAAGGATAGAGATTCAGTTTTAGCACGTGATCTTGATAGGTACCGTTGTCAAAGACGCCTGCTTTTGACAGGAACACCGTTACAGGTCAGCTTTCTTTTGATACAATATGCTACATTATTGTAAACAAATAGTGTCTGTGACTGTATATTCTTTTATTTCTTTTGTGCACTATCTGGTTCAAGCAATACCATTTTTTACCATCAAATATGCAGTTTTTGATCTTGTTAAGCTTGTGTTTCCCTTTATAACAAGTATTTGTTCGTTTGTATGTTAAATATTTGCGCAGACTCATAAGAAGGCCACAAAAACAGCACTAACTTGCTGAGCTGAGTTAAGAATTAGTTTACCTGCATCTGAACATGTACAAATTAGAACTTTTATTTAGATAATCTCAAGATATAATGTATAGCATTCCATATATAAGGATGAGGGGTTGTAATGTGCAGTTTAACTTTCTAGGTGATGAAGACAGATGAGAAGCAAGATATACAGAACCATTTAAAAACCAGTTATAAATGGGGCCAAAAAATATATATTTAACCAAAAATCAATTTTGTTCCAAATGTTTGCTGCCAATAAAGTATGTTACATGATAAGTTTAGATCAGCTTTAACAGAGCTTGCAGTCCTGGTTGACATGCCTACCTGAAGGATGGTGCTAAGTGTGGTGCTAGGTCAATTAACAGTTATCTGTTGTACACGAAGTTTTTGTTTTCCGTCACAAGTTACTAAATTAGATAGTATGATATGTTTGCTATTGGCCTGTAATTTAATCACGGATCAAGTGCTCAAATGTGTTGTCTCGTTACCATGTACTTCAGTCAAATATATTTCAGATTATGTCATTTTTGCTTGCTTAATTGTTGCCGCAATGTATTATAAGTTATTTTACAAATAATTCCTAATTAAAATGTAGTTTTCTCTACCAAAATAAATGATTATAAGTTAAAAGTGAACAGCAACACCACCCACAGGCATTGTCTTTTCCCACTAGGTGAGGTTGGGTACATGGATTAAATGATGCCATACTGTCTTATTGTTAATCGTGTCCAATGACAGACGACCATTTAAATCCAAATCCTCTTTAATGGCTTGATCTATGATTTTTCTTGGTTGCTCTCTACCCCAAATTATTGAAATATTCTTAATAGAGCTGGTATCAAGTAAATGCTAATTGATAAGTCATATAGATACTTGATACAATGTTAATTTTGTTGATGGGATTATTTGCGGTGTGATTTTCTCTGCAGAATGATTTGAAGGAACTCTGGTCACTTTTAAATTTACTTCTTCCTGAGGTTTTTGATAATAAGAAAGCCTTTCACGATTGGTTCTCAAAACCATTTCAAAAGGAAGGTCCTACTCAAAATGCAGAGGATGATTGGCTTGAAACAGAGAAGAAAGTCATCACAATCCATCGACTTCATCAAATTCTCGAGCCTTTCATGCTCAGGCGTCGTGTCGAAGATGTTGAAGGCTCATTACCACCAAAGGTTTGTTCATAGTCCCCTAACTTGACCACTTGTGCTATTTCTGGTGTTTCAGTCCTAATACTACTGCTGCATTGCAGGACTCTATAGTTTTAAGATGTAAAATGTCATCCGTCCAGAGTGCCATTTACGATTGGGTCAAATCAACTGGCACCCTTCGTCTTGATCCCGAGGATGAGGAACGTAAGATTCAGAAGAATCCCACCTACCAGGTGAAACAATATAAAACTTTAAACAACAGATGCATGGAGCTTCGGAAAACTTGCAATCATCCGTTGCTTAATTACCCCTTCTTCAGTGACTTATCTAAAGAATTCATTGTAAAATCTTGTGGAAAATTGTGGATCCTGGATAGGATCCTCATAAAACTTCAAAGAACTGGACATCGGGTTCTACTGTTCAGTACCATGACAAAACTTCTTGACATCTTGGAAGAATACCTGCAGTGGCGAAGACTTGTGTACAGAAGAATTGATGGGACAACTAGTTTGGAAGACCGTGAATCAGCTATAAATGACTTCAATAGCCCTGATTCAGATTGTTTCATCTTCTTGCTTAGCATCCGAGCTGCTGGTCGAGGCCTTAACCTTCAGTCCGCTGACACAGTTGTTATCTATGATCCTGATCCAAACCCTAAAAACGAGGAGCAGGCTGTTGCCAGAGCTCACCGTATTGGACAGAAAAGGCCAGTCAAGGTTATCTACATGGAAGCAGTTGTCGACAAAATCCCTAGTCATCAGAAGGAGGATGAAGTGAGAGGTGGAGGCACTGTCGATCTGGAGGATGAACTTGTAGGCAAGGATCGCTACATAGGATCCATTGAGAGCCTCATAAGGAACAATATTCAGCAATATAAGATAGATATGGCTGATGAAGTCATTAATGCTGGACGTTTCGATCAAAGAACAACACATGAAGAAAGGCGTTTGACTTTGGAGACATTATTACACGATGAAGATAGGTATCAAGAAACTCTCCATGACGTTCCATCACTGCTTGAGGTAAATCGCATGATTGCTAGGAGTGAAGAGGAAGTTGAATTGTTTGATCAAATGGATGAAGAACTGGATTGGGTTGAGGATATGACACGTTATGATCACGTGCCTAAATGGATTCGTGCCAATACAAAAGAAGTTAATGCTGCTATTGCTGCTCTATCAAAAAGACCTTCAAAGAACAATTTATTGGGTGGTAGTATTGGTATGGATCCAACTGAACTTGGTTCTGAAAGAAAAAGGGGACGGCCTAAAAAGCATGCTAATTATAAAGAGCTGGAAGATGAACATTTGGAATACTCTGAAGCAAGCTCTGAAGAAAGAAATGGATATGCAAATGAAGAAGGGGAAATAGGGGATTTTGAAGATGATGGGTATAGTGGAGCTGATGGAGCTCAGCCCGTCGATAAACATCAGCTGGAAGATGGTCTGCTTTGTGAAGGTGGATATGAATTTCCTCAATCTGTAGAAATTGCCAGAAATAATCAGGTGGTTCAACTTCAAGAAGCTGGTTCCTCTGGATCATCCTCAGACAGTCAAAAATTGACACTGATAGTATCGCCATCAATTTCCGCTCAGAAATTTGGTTCCCTGTCAGCATTAGATGCCCGGCCAGGTTCCGTTTCTAAAAGGATGGTATGTGGCTTCACTTTGTATTTTGAATTTATTTATTTTTTGGTGATTGTTTTCTATCTTGTTCTGATTAAATTTTGATAATTTTTACCAGACGGATGAGTTAGAGGAAGGAGAAATTGCAGTATCTGTTGATTCTCACATAGAGCATCAACAGTCTGGAAGTTGGATTCATGATCGCGATGAATGTGAGGATGAACAAGTTTTGCAGAAACCAAAGATTAAACGCAAACGTAGTCTTCGTGTCCGACCCCGTCATGCCACTGAAAAGCCTGAAGATAAATCTGGTAGTGAAATGACACCTCGTTTGTCAGTCCAAGCAGACCGTAAATATCAAGCACAGCTGAGGACTGACCTAGAATCAAAATCACACGGAGACTCCAATGCTGGCAGGAATGATCAAAACACTTCATTAAAAAATAAGCGAACTTTACCTTCAAGAAGAGTTGCCAATACATCCAAATTACATGGCTCACCAAAGTCTACTCGATTGAATAGCATACCGGCACCTTCAGAGGATGGTGGCGAACATTCCAGGGAAAGCTGGGAGGGATCCTCTGCCCATGGCTCTAGGATGACAGAAATCATCCAGAGAAGGGTATGTGTCTTAAATTGAACAGTTATTTTTTTGTTCAACAGAGGTCTCGTGTTTTCCTGGATGGAGAGTGTGTCTCATTGCATGTCTTACAATGACAAGAACCAGAAATTCTTATTTTTTTTTCTCTTTGATTCACAACAATTGTAATGTAACTAAATAAGATTGCCCACTAGGGTTGCAAGTATGAATGTTTTTACTAGTTGAAATCCTGAAAATATTTTTTACTTTTTCATTTCCACTTTTCACACTCTTGTTTGCCTCTACTCTTTGAATTTGAACTAATACAATTATTGTACTTGCAGTGCAAAAATGTAATTAGCAAGCTCCAAAGGAGAATAGACAAGGAAGGACATCAAATTGTACCTCTGTTAACAGATTTGTGGAAGAGGATTGAGAATTCTGGGTACAGTGGTGGATCTGGGAATAACCTGTTGGATCTACGAAAGATTGATCAGAGGATTGATAAATTGGAGTATAATGGAGCAACAGATCTTGTATTTGACGTGCAGTTCATGTTAAAGAGCGCGATGCATTATTATGGTTTTTCGCTTGAGGTGAGATTTATCATTCAAAATCTTTCACTCTTATTGCTTCTGGCGGATGCTCTTGCTGATTTGTCTTGTCAAGATGGCAAATGGTTGTCTTCCAAAAACAACTTCGCATATCTGGGTTTTTGTATTATTAAGAAACTTAGATGTTTGATTTTTACTTGTGCATTATAAACTATAACAACTGTATTAACCTCTTTTTTTGTCAATGAACTCAGTGAAGCATTTCCATGCTAACTTTTGAACATTTGTAAAAAATTACCCTGAAGATTTATTGTTTCTGGTTTGGTTGTGGTTACCACATTCTGCTATCTAAGCCAAAGTTTTTAACTTTATTTTTTGTAAAAGTCCACAGATTCATTGGTTTCTTGTATACTTGGCATTGCATCTTTTCTCCTTTCATGGTATATATGTGAAAATTAAATCACTGTTGTTATACTGGTTTTTATAATGATTTTACATGCATTAACTAATTCAAGCATTTCTGTCTTCCATTCAAAGGGATTCTTCCTAATGTTCACCCAAGTGTGGAACAGCTTGTGTATATCTTTTACTGCATTAAGAACAAGATTGCTGTTTGATGTACAATTCTTAGATTTATGGATGTTAACTGTATCATTATTTTCAGGTAAGAACTGAAGCAAGGAAGGTTCATGATCTCTTTTTCGATATATTGAAAATTGCATTTCCCGACACCGACTTCCGAGAAGCAAGAAGTGCACTTTCTTTCACTGGTCCAATTTCTGCCACTACCATATCGTCTCCAAGGCAAGTTGTAGTTGGCCAAGGCAAGAGGCATAGGCTAATAAACGAGGTGGAAACAGATCCACACCCTTCACACAGACCGCTGCAACGTGGATCAGCTTCTAGTAGCGGCGATAACAGCAGGATTAGAGTCCGTGTGCCACCGAAGGAATCAAGAACCGGTTGCGGCAGCAGCGTTCGAGAGCAACCTCAGCAGCAGGATGATTCCCCTCCACTGCTCACTCATCCAGGTGAACTGGTTGTATGCAAGAAAAGAAGAAATGAGAGGGAGAAATCTTCAGTGAAACCAAGAACAGGTCCTGTTTCACCACCTATGAGAAGTCCTGGTGCATGTTCTGTCCCTAAGGATGTTAGATTAAGTCAACAGAGTCAAGGTTGGGTTGGTCAACAATCTCAACAAACAAATGGGTCAGTTGGATGGGCAAATCCTGTAAAGAGGCTAAGAACAGATTCTGGTAAGAGGAGACCAAGTCATATGTAATGTAAGATGGTATATAATAACAGACATATTGCTGCTAGTTTCAGCAAAAGTTTTAGTGGCACATCATATAGATTTTACCACCATGTTAATATAGATTTAGGTTACTTGAATGGGTTAAATGTAAGTTGTTCTCCATATTTTTTTTTGGTTCTGATATCTGTCTGTTATATTTTAGGTATCTGAAACTATTGTATAGTAACTCCTTGGTTCATGATAGTTTGAAATATTCATCTTTGCAGTGTCCTCTTTCATTGTGTAGCAGTTTTTTCAAAATGTTAGGGACAAAAAGCTACATACGTATACTTTAGTGACGCAGGAAAAGAGAAAACGGATTGAAGCCTAATAAAGTAATAACAACAAAATTAACATTACAAAAATATGAATGATGACCAAGGGTTTGATGATTCACATCCTAAATACTCTATTTTAATATTATAAAATTTGTTTGGATTATTTTCTTTTAAAAACTGTTTAAAAAATTAGAGTTGTTAAATAATTTTTTTTTTAAATTTTCTTTTTAAAACAATTTTCTAAAATTTATTTAATAATTTTTAAAAACTAAAAAATAAAATATAATCAAATAATCCCTAAATGTTTAGTTTAATATGTTGTATTATGTACTTTGAAAAGTGCTGAAAATTGTTATTATTTTAAACAAAATCAAATGGGCTGAAATAAATAATGATGATGCATACATACAAACACCTACAAAATGGGTGTTTTTTCTGTTGTCTCTTATGTGTTTAAGTATACATCTAGATTTGATCAATCCGAATATATTAAATATATCTTTAGATTGATTAATCTAATCAATCTAAACAAAATGAGAGATTTCTTAAAAGACTTAACTGTAGTAAAGAAACTCACCTCCAAAATTGTTATGTTTTTCCTCAAGTTTATGAGATAGTTCAATAAATTGATTTCTTTCTCCTATAGACTTTGTCTCATTAGTAAGGTTAAACTACTAGTTTATAGTGAATAATAATTAAGGTGAAACTACTGAATTATAGTAAATAATAATTTATGACATATAAATTGATATGACTAAAAATAAACTTTTATAACGATTTTTTTTAATGAGTTTATAATATTTTTTAAGATGTTACTTCAAATAGTGTTTAAATTTCTAACTTATCATATTTTTATTAATCATTTTTATCTTCATTATCCTAATTGAAACATTTAAATATCAAAATAAAAATATATTGTGTAATTTTATAAATATATATTAGTTAATTCAATCATTAATTATACTAAAATTAAATTCAATTTACAAATTTATCCGCTACTAACTATCAACTAAGTATCCACCATAAGTTCATTTACTGTAATTTAGTTCATAAAGTATTAGTACTTCTTATTAAACAGAGCCATAATCACATAATTGATAAAAACAAAAACAGAAAAAATCACAAGTTATCTACATCTGTCATTGCCGAAAGTTATGAGTATTAGACATAATAGACAAGGTGCCCCTACCCTACCAACTTAAAGTTTTGATTATAGGGAAAATGCATTTACCTTGTTTCACAATCACTCATGACATGACTTCTTCAAAAATAATGAAAAGATTAGGTGAAAGTAAATCACTTGTCCAAATCATACCTTTGGTTGGAAATTTTTCATGCACACATAGCATAACCTCTTGTCTTTTTTCCTCCACATTAATTAATGTTATTGGCTGCTAGTATTTCATAATCAATGAAATTTATTTGACATATAGAAAGCACTTTCCAACTCATAGTTAATTAAGCAGCAAGTAGTTTTGCAATCTCTTGAAAAAAAAGAAAAAGTAGTTTTGCGATATATTTTAAAAGTCACGTCACTAAATTTTGTGAAATAAATTATTTTTAAATATATATAATATTTCTATTATCATAAATAAATTTTAAGATAGTTAACATCAGATTAGACATTAAATTAAATCAATGTACTAAAAAATTCAAAGGTTTGACCAAAGTCGGATTGAGGTTGAATCAATAATAATTAAATAATATGTTTTTACTAATTTTGAATGTCATACCAAATAAAAATAAATATTAAACTAAAAATATAATGTTTATATTTTTATAATATTAAATTTCACTTTGACCAGTGTGCCCTTCAAAGTATATCATATTTTTGTATTTTTGTACTTTTCTGTGTCAAACTTGTTATGAGAATATCTTGTGCGTCTATCTTCATTTTGAAACTGTATTCATCCTCTGATGTAACTGATTTTAAGGATGTTCATGGATGATAATCCTCAAATTTATATAAGTCTTTGAGAGATGATTGTATGTCTTTCTTTTCAGTATATGATTGTTGAAATTTTGTGTAAACATGTTGACACATTTGTACTTGTTAAGTAACCTTCTAGAATATAATTTGTAGAAGAAATTCTTATTATCCTATTAATCTATTATGGATGAGAAAGTTCCTTAATGTTTTCAATACCTTGAACATCAGGATTAATGTGTTTGTCTTACTTCAAAGACGTTTGCACAAATTTGAAAATTGTTGACATAATATTTTTGTGGCTAAATTACATCCGTGGTCCCTTAACTTATTTTCAGGTAACGTTTTAGT
The DNA here is from genome assembly GCF_000331145.2 of Cicer arietinum. Taxonomy (NCBI): domain Eukaryota; kingdom Viridiplantae; phylum Streptophyta; class Magnoliopsida; order Fabales; family Fabaceae; genus Cicer; species Cicer arietinum. The sequence goes on from NC_021166.2 coordinate 53,041,174, forward strand.
CCTTTATATTTTTTTTCCCGACTTGGTCCTTTATTTTAATTTTAAGTGACAATTTGATATTTTATGTTTTAAAATTTCGACAATGTTATCCTTTTTTATACAAAAATTCAAAAAAAAAAAAATAAATCAAAACTCATAAAATTAATTATATTCTTCAGTATAATACAAATTTCATCAAATTCGTAACGCAAATCTTCAAATAAACTCACATTTTCATACTTTATTTGATATTGTTAGGAATAAAGGACTAAATCGAGAAAAAAAAAAGATAAATGACTAACACGTTATCTGACATTAAGTTAAGGGACCACATATGTAATTTAGCCTATTTTTGTACTGGTCACATAAGACTTCATTTTTATATACGAAATGATGATTTTTTCAAGAGTCCATCCTCAAGTTATGTTATGTGCAAGGATGAAGATTTTTATCTCCCACATAAGAGTACATAATTGATGTGACGTCACTTCTGCTTGTACTTTTGGTAAACCTTGAATAATGTGAACAACTTGTCAACTTTTATTTGGTTGTACTTTTGTGACAATTACTTCATCCTCTAATTTTTATATAGACACATATTGACCCATAATCTTCTTGACTTATTCCAATAGATTTTATGTGATTGAGATGCAACATATTGTGATGATCATCTTCGGCTTGAGGATAGTCATATTTCTACTTCTGAATTAGGCTTCTCAATTCCTTATGATGGTTAAGTACACTATTTACAATGGTGTGGTAACAAGTTACATCCTCTATTGTACGTTCCACACATGTTCAATTATACATGTGCAACTATACTTACCTTCTTGTTGATGACCCATCATTGTACCATTATCTTGAAATCTATGATGACTTTCTCATCCTCTTAGTTAAAGCTCTTATGATTCAAATGATAGTCAAATTTAAATATCTTCATGAAACTTATGATGCTACTATTATAATCTTCTGATGTTGCTTTGAGTACACTTATGTAATGTTTGTTCTTTCAACAAAAACTCAAGTTCAAACTAAAGTTCATAATGTTTGTTGTCATTAAAACACATATAAAAAGTATTTTGACTTCAACATGCTTGTTTACAAGAAACAAGGGGTACATCATATAAATGAGTTGAAGAAGAATTTATTGTCTATTGGACAATTAAACGATATCTGGTGCAAGATCCACACCGAAATTAGCATCTTGAAAGTAGTGAAAGACAATCTTTTAGTTATAAAAGTTGAAAAGATCATAAGTAATATATATGCTTTTAGGAAATGCATTGCAAAAGGAAATTGTGTCAATTGTAGCAACATGCCAAGAAGAAACAACGATGTGGTATCACACACTAGACCATCTGTTGTGGCAAAATCTCAAATCAAGTGTTTTGAAGATACAAACAATTAATTAATTAATCATTAATTATGATTCTAATTATATTTATATTTAACTTGTATTTTTGAGTGATTTATTCAAAGATATGTAATCAAATATATTCATGCAAAAATCAATGGCCTCTCTATGAAAAAAATCAAGAGCATCAAGTCAAAATAAACTTGAGATTGATCAGAAGAACATTATGAATATTCCCTATTAAAGACAAAGTCAAGACATATTATTTTCTATAGTGCAAATCTCAAGTTAAAAAGTATCAATACTGCTCAGTGGTCAAGACCAGAACTTGAGCTGAATGCCCAATGGAGGAAAACAACCTCCAAATTGATGAGGTGTGAGCAATGACAACAAGAATATAAGTACACTGTTGTTGCACCCTTTTTTGAGCTTAAAAACTGACATTTCACAACTCATTTACTCACTCATTCACGTTCTCCATAAAACTAAAAAACAAGAACGTTATGAATTTATCAAAGAACAATCTAGACCAAAAGGCACATGTATTTAATAGTGTTCAATTAAAAGTAACAACTAGCAGAAGTTCAATAACATTTATATTGAGTCTTTCGAACCTCTTTTCTTCTATAAAAGGTACATCAAGGAGAAGACAATATTCATACTCAAACAACAAAGCTCTTCTCTTAAACAAAACTCCATCTATCTCTCATCATATTCAAGGATCACTTGATTGAGTCCTTGTTGATAATCAATCTCAAACAAGTTTTGAGTAGTTTTTTAGATCCTAAATACTTATATCATACAACTCAACCCTATCTTTTAAGTTAGTTTGAGTATGTTGAAAAAAATTCTTTTAGTAATTAAAAGATACTTGTAAAAATCATTTTTGGACTGAAAGGTAACTAAAAAATTTATTTCAATGTTGAAAACTGAAAAATGTAACTAATTAAGAAAGATAGTGTGAAAGCATAAAGTTCTGAAGCTGCGCAGATTAGTGGAAAAAATCTCACAGAATGTGAGGGCTGGATGTAGCCTACCTTGGTTGAACTAGAATACCTATTTGTGTGATTTTCTTATCTTTATCTTTATTTATTTTTCACTCACTGATCACATATCACCTAAAATTAAAATGTTTTATTTACTTCTAACATATCCATAACGTTATGGACATTCTGTTGAAACCAAGATTGATCTTGAGTTAAATTAAATTAAGTACAAGAATTAAGATTTTCAAAAATATCACAATTTAAACCCTTTTTCCTTGTGATTGATATTGCTACTTCACCATATGTCAAAATGCAGCTTGAAAGTCCTTCTCGAACGCAATATGCTTCACAAATTCAAGTTGGTAAATTTACCATTTTGCGAAGTTCGCTAAAGTAACTTTTCAAAGCAAGCACATACTAGACTTAATACATTCTAATATGTGGGAGACACCATAATATATAAAGGAAATTCAATTGATTATATTTCTTGTATACATGTGTTTGGTTGTCTTGTGTACTAGATGTATAACTCTCTAGAAAGCACAAAGTTCGACCCAAAGCCCATGAAATATATCTTATTATGTTGAAAATGTTAAGGGGTATCATATGCGACATCCCACTTCCTGCAAGGTTGTTGACAATAGAGATGTAGTCGATCTTTGTAGAAAATGAACTACAAATTGAGTATAAAAATGAAGGCACTTCAAAAGAGACTGTTATAATGCAGTTGGAAGAAAATCTAAAGAAAATGGTTTTTCTGAAGCAAAACTAATGCACAAAGAACAAGAACTGGATGAAGGAAATTATGAAAATGTTTATTGAACAATACATCAGACAAAGAAACCATCTTGACACTCAAATTATGTTTGACAAACCAGGTTGCATATTGTCTTCTAATTGAATAGGGAGAACAATCAATCTTTCAAGAGTTTTTGAACAAATTAGATGTTTTTCTATGAAAGATAGAGGTACATGAAGAAAATGAAGCCTTACATAGAAACAAGACATGGCAGCTTGTTAAACTTATATAGGTTTGAAGAGCCGTTGGGAGAAAATAGGTATACAAGATAAAAGGTAATGATAATGATCAAGTGGAAAGATATCGTGCAAGATTAGTGGTAAAAGGATATACTCAGAAAAAAGGTACATACTTCAGTGATATATTTTTCCAAATTGTTAGACTTGCTAATATAAGAGTAGTATTGTTGGAGTAAAAACTTTTTTTATGTGTTTTTAATGACTACAATCTTTATGAAATAAATGTTAAGTTTTCTAAATGGTGATCTACTGATGTTTGCATTTGAGTTTTTGTTGAAAGAACATAAGTGGTCAAACTTGAAGCCACTCACATAAATAAGTGAATTGTATCAACTCAACAATGAAATAATTGAGGAGCTTAATTCATAAATATAAATATGATTATCCTCAAGTTGAGGGTGCTGATCGCAATATGTTGCATGTCAGTCACACATAAAATCTCTTGGAAGAAGTGAAGAAAAACTATGGGTCAAGATGTGTCTATATAAAAATTAGAGGATGAAGAATCTAGATCCGAGGATGAACAAACCAGATCCAATGATGAACAATCCAAATCCGAGGACGAATATTTTCACAATCTTATATCTGAGGATAAACCCGAGGATAAACATCCATCACAATCTCAGGTTCGATAATGAATATTCTTCACAATCTCATATTTGAGGATAAATATTTATCAAAATTTTCATCTCACAATTATTGAAAAAGTAATTGTCATAAAAGTACAACATGACAAAAGTTGACAAATTATTCACACTATTCAAGGTTTAGCAAAAGTAAACATAGAAGCGACATCACATCAATCATGTACTCTTATGTGGGAGACAAGAATTTTGATCCTTACACTTACATAATCTGAGGATGGACTCTCGAAAAAAAAATCATCTCATATATAAAAATGAGGTCTTATGTGAACAATGAAAAAAATACTTTGTCAGCATTGCTCAAATTTGTAAAAAAAGCCTTTGAAGTAAGGCAAACACAATCGTGAATTTCAAGGTATTGGAAACAAGAAAGAATTTTCTCATCAATAATAGATCAAAAGGATAATAAGAATATCTTTTATAAATCATATTCTAGAAGGGTACCAAACAAGTAAAAAATGTGTCAATATGTTTACACCAAATTTGAACAATCACATATTGGAAAGAAAGACATACAATCATATCTCAAAGACTTACATAGATCAGATGATGATCATCCATGAATATGCTTGAAATAAGGTAATTCAAAGGATGAATATAATCTCAAGATGAGGATATATGCATATGATATCCTCATAACAAATTTGACGTATATAGAAAAGTATAAAGGTACAAAAAGGTGAAATACTTGACATGAAGGGCACACTGGTCAAAGTGGTTGAAAAAAGGGAAAACAAAAAACAACAGTCACATCAAGACTCAATAAAATAGAAACTTTGTCATTGTACTTAAATCATATCTAAGGACAAACGCAGAGGATAAACAATACTGAAGAGATGATGAAATTATGACCTCTATGTTAGATGTTAAACAACGCAGAAGAAAGGATGAACTTCTGTCCTCTATGTCAAAGGATAAACAACACAAAAGGGATGATGAACTTTTGTTGTCTATTCATCATCGCACATGAGAAAATGAGTAAAAGTACCAAAGTACAAAAAGTGATATACTTGACCTATAAGGAAAGCCACTATAAGCTTTGAGAAAGAAAAAAAAAGCCAAAAAAACACAACTCACATAAGAATTAATAAAAACTTCATCCTCGTACAAATCACATCCGAGGATGGATCATGCAATAATCCTCTCAACATACTTAACAAGAGGATAAATGCTAAATGAAAGTTTTGCAAATAAAGACAAGTCCAAGGAAACTTAGCAAAGTCTCCAACAACTATATTTTGCTAACCCATATGAATGAAGCTCCAAAGGCAACTACAAATAGAGAAATATTAATCTTCAAACACCAAGACAATCATCTACAAGAAAATATCTAAGTTATTCAAGCTTATCATCATTTTCTTCATTCTACACACTCTTCCAAACTTAAATAGATGTGAGGATCATTTTTATTGAATGTGTATTATACAACTTCACATTATTATCTTATCTTAGAAAGTTGTAATTTGATCCCAAACAAATTAAACACATTACTACTTATATATCCTCAAGTTGATACAAATTTGAGTTATTTTGTAAGTCTAACGAGGCTAATAAAAATACAGTTTTGTAAGCTTGGTGAGGTTAAGAAAATACATAATTGAAAAGGTGTAAATTAGAAGATGAGTTTCTGAGCACTAGTGAAAATCTCACAAAGTTGTACGCAATTATATATTATACGTAACCATGAAATATATCAAAAGAAATCATGTATTATACAAAGAAATCTCACAAATTTTCTGAGCCTATATCAGGTGAACCAATTTAAATTATGTATGTGAATTTTCTTAAGTTCTACTATCTTTACATTTATTTTAATTATACCATTAGCACACTTATCATACATATTTCAAACTCATATTATTTCAAACTCATATTATTCTTCTTTAAAAAATATTAGATAAGTAAAATGTTTAGAGACATTTTAATAAATAAATAATTGATAAAATTTAAAATATTCAATATAAATTACAATATATTTTTTCAGTTAAAAGACATAGGTTATATTATTATATAGTATATACTACAATGGAATCAAATTTACATTTAATAACGCATTTATTACATAAAAATTAAATTGATAATTTTTGTTTTGAAAAAAATATACATATATTATCTCATAAGTATAACAAAGAATTATTATATTACATATTTATAAATTGATAAATAATTATTATCTTTTTATTGATACCTTTTTAGCTTCAAATTTTTCTCTCACCATTTTTATTTGTTTGTCGCCTAACCAATTAAAAAAAACTTTGTAATATATATATACATATATATATATATATATATATAT
>NC_021166.2:53047596-53132199 GCF_000331145.2 Cicer arietinum
ATATATACATATATATATATATATATATATATATATATATATATATATAATGAAACATATATTTTTCTACGTAAATTTCTTTGTATATTCTTATTGACATATTTACACAACACTAAATCTTTTTAAAATTGGGATGGAATAAGGCTTTCTATAATCATACACTTTCTAGTGCATGACACGTGTCTCAACCATGAAAAACATATTCTATAATAATTTTAGTATTTTTTAATTCATTTTTATAAACAAAAATAAAAAGTATACCACACAAAATATTTTAAATCAATTATATTTTAATGTTATAAAGTCAATGGATTTTAACTTTGTTAATGTCTTAATGACCACAAAAAGTTGCAATAATAAATATTGTAAGTTATGTATCCACTTTTACTTTTTTGGTCGAATTAAATTTATATGGTGAACATTTTGTAGTCTAATATATTTGTATTTTTATAAGTATAAAATGATAATTATATTAAACTTTAAAATAAAAAGGAATCTAATATTTAAAAATACATGGTTTAATTTGTTCCATTTTAAAAAAAACAAATTTTATTGAGTATTCTTATGCTAGTTATTTTTTTTTTTGGGATAAATCTAAAGTTAATTAGTAAAATATCAAGTTAAGACACATTTTAAATTTTTTTGAAACATCTTTTCATATGTTAATATATATAATATAGACATTTACCTAAATACATCTTTATCTTCAGAGTCACATCATCCTAAATATTTATATAATCAATCAATATACTATATACAATCACAATGAATTTAACATTGATTATATTACAAATAAAAATTTGATAGCAACTCTTTACAGACATGTCATGTGGACCTCTATTTCTATCATTTAATTTGTTCTATTAAATAAATTTTCAAATACGAATAAATGACATTGAATAGAAAATAAGAAAACATCGACCTTTGTTACAATTATCTTAAAATTTTAGAAGTGTTTGACCATAAAATAAATATGAAATGAATAATATTTTAAATGAATTTAAATAGTGAATTATTATTTAAACAATTAATTATAACTAAAACTATAAAAAATTGACACGTAATTATCATTATCCCTATCTCCCTTTTTTTCTCATTCTATATTTTCCGATCTTCTTAATACCAACCTTTTTATTATAAAACATGTGTCTTTCTAGTTATGTTCTCATCTCAAGAGTTTGGGTATTTTTGCAAAGCTACAAATTGTGGCTTTAGTAAAATCACGGTGTTTTACCCAATAAATTCACTTGATAAAAATTCACTATGATACCAAACATAAAACAACTTAATCCTATGTGACAATTATTACCACACTAAGCTAACATCTTAATCCACACACTAAAAAGTTAACAAGAAATAAGATTGCATGAGGAAATCAATGGTACATTATTTACATTGAGAAAGTAAAGTAACATGAAGGGGAATTTTTCCCCTACCAACATCTAAGTACATTCATTTGAATGAAGTGAGAACATAACTAGAACATCATGTACAGATAAAATACAGAAAGAACATGACTTGTTGCATACACAAGGCTACTCTAGGGGTCTGCTTTACCAGCCACCTGTTCATCACTAGAATCATATTCATCTTCAGTTAGCTCCTCCTCATCACTGGATTTCTCTTCTGTGGCAGCTCCAATGTCTTCCGGCTTCGCATACTTCTCGCAGTACTCTGAAAGTTGGAAGTTAAAGAAGATATCAGTAAATGTTGAGAAATTATTGTATTTTGAAATATATGCTGGAATTTATCCAAGAGTTCAAGGTAAGTTAGATTAACAACTCAAAGTCATACTTGTTGAGAAAATTGCACATAACAAAGATCGAAGATGCAACACACAAATCACACTACAAAGAAAATGAGACTTATGTGATTGGACACCAAAATGTTCACTATCTCAGACAAGATTCCATTGGACATGCTTTTTTCATCCATTGAATCAGAGTTTTTCATCTTTCTTCTTCTTTCAGAAACCAATGGAAATGAACAATCAAAGTATTCAAATTCAAATGCTCACTTTACAATGAACTAATTGAACTGAAGAGATACAATTATATAGCAATGAGAACAACTTCTAACTAGTGTAACTACAATGCAGTGCAGTGTGATTTCTTCCAATAATGCATAAGTGCCAATCAATTGATTTTTACATCTACAAGACCATTGAAATTACCACGTGTAAGCTTCCCAAAGGTCAAAAACAAAATTCCAATAACATAGTAACATACCTTAAATTGGAACAAGTTTAAAGGTTTGACTTTACAATTGTTGGGCATCTCTCAGAATTTCAATTCCTCACTCAGTTGTGTGCACATCGCATATACGTGGTCAATCTTCCGCCTCTAATACACAAACTTCATTAATATATTTGTTTCTTAACAAAGTCTCATAAGACCTAGGTAGTACAACAAACAGTGCCAACACCTACCTATAAATGCCTTAACATCGGTGTTCAAAAGTTGACATACTAGCTTGGTGAATAGATTAGTGTGGTCACAGATTTCCTCTCATCTTCATTTTGAGTCATACAACTCTATATTCAACCAAAATCAATTGGTTAGCGAATTTGATGCATAGATGCTGTCAAACTTCTCTCACAAATCTTTTAATGTTGTCATCTTCAACATATTGTACTTGATCCCGGGTGTAAAAGCAACCCAATCAGGCCACAGCTCAACTCAATAAAGTGTATGAGCAACTCAACTCTTTGTGCACCAAACCCACCTTGAACATTTACCTAACTCTCAATCAACTATGGCTTGATACTTGACGGACACGTGACCATTATACAAAAAACTTCATTTTGCATTTCATTTGGGATGTCTTCCCTTCCTCTGTGCATTGTTGTATCTCGCACATATGTGCATATATAAGGGTGTATCAATTGAATACTTAAACGAATACAGTTTTTGACCACACAACCATAATGATCAAGATCAACTCTCAATTAATATGTTCCATGCATATGGCATATCAAATGAATGTGTAAGAAAATATAACCCTAACCACATAGTCAGACATGAAAGATTGAGATCAAGTCTCAATCAACTAATACGCTCCATAAATACACATTTCATTATACGCATCGTTTCTCTATGTCCTATATTTTAGACATTGCCCATGTCAATTGTGCTGGTGTCAATGTCACGCTCGGTGTGCACATTTCATAGGATGACACTAGATACATAGCAGGAGACCGAATGGCAAAGAAGAAATAAAACATTTCCTATGGATAAGGAATGAAGTTAACTTGAGAGTGAACAATGAGTATGTATGATGATAGACATTTAAGTTTTGACATAATTAACATCTTATATTAAGCTAGACCCACTGATCAATATAGGTCAGATTTGCAAGAGAAAATGACAATAAATAAGATAGCACCTTATGAGTAAACCTTGACTTACAAATTATATCCATTGACATAGTCAATGGAAGGTTTATTTCATTGATGTAAGGATAATAATAAAAGTCTGGGCGGCCCACTAGCCGAGTTAGAAAACATATTATCTTTTATTTACTTGCATAAGATACTATTGTAAACAACATAAGTTAAGATAGTATCTCCATTTTCATAGGTAAATTAACATCCATCCTTTTACTCTGTGAGTATGTACCATATGCACCAAGATAATACTGTATAAGCCTTATTTTTCTGTTTAGGATTTGATGGAATTAGAGAGGAATTTGCAAAATAGTCGTAATCAGGGTTTTAAATAACAGTCACGGGATAGTTGTGCCGCGATCCTTGATATTGCAGAGAGCCACATAAAATGCAGTCAATGCAGCTACAATTGTGGTTTCAGCAACATAAAAAAACAATATACCATGGCCAGGATCACGGCCGCAAACCTTTATTTAAAACCCCAGTTATAACAATGATTATAAATACAGCTCTGTTGCAAAAGACAACTTGTGATGGTCAAGTATATGGTGTGGTGATGGTCTATAGAAGAAGCGAAGCAATAGCTTTTCTGTTAGCAATGAATAACAATAGGAGGTTAAGAGTTTAATTATAGCTCAAATTAGGAAGAGCAAAAGAGAACATCAAAGAAAACATAGTAATCCTGTGATAGCCATGAGACAAGTGTATATCAACTGATAACGAATCAATATATTCAGAAGATGAACTTCTAGAAAGGATGAATACCTTTAACCCTTTGGTCATAAGTAGCTCGGTCACGCATCATCAATGCAGCAGCTTCTCCATTCAAGGGGTCCGATGGATTGGGATACAGAAGGAGTTGTGGCAGAAACACCTCAAATACATTGACAAGATCTGAAAGAAATGCACATTTTGACAAATAAAAAACTTGAATCAAATCACAAATTTTGTCGAAAGTTTTAAAGACAAATCGTTACCGAACATGGGGCTCCAGGTCTGATTGATAACATCAAGACAAACTGATCCAGACCTGAAATTATTATCATCCAAGATGATCAAACATTTACTTAATTCTTAAAAGATTTAACATGTGAGGTAAACTATTCAAGATATTAAAACAAGATTCATAATTTCATACATCTCATCAACATTTGGGTGATAGATCTTATTGATGAAGCCTATGGAAGGAGATTTATAAGGATAAGCATCTGGTAGCTCAACTCTTACTTTCCACACACCTCCTTGATAAGGACCTGTCAATAGCCATCACATGGATGAAAAATGCAAGGTCCATAAGACAGAAACATTTAACAGCATCTTTCTCATAATTAGATATGGAATCTCAGTTTAACATCAAGGACAAACACAGAACAATAAAATAAAAGTGAAAATCAGCAACATGGGTAAATAAAATAGGTAGTATAATTAGAAGCCAGCAAAAAAATCCCATACCAATTCTTTTCATGCTAATTTATTTTGCTTTATTCAGACTTAGAAAACCATAACAAGCAAAAGAGAAAATCACTAAGAAAACTAACAGAAATTGCTTTATAAAACAAAAAGAACCAATCATATTGCTGCTTTCCCAAATCTATTTGTAGACTATGCAGAATCAACTGAACAATCAAAACCTACGAAGCATGGATACTGACACAACACTAATTCTGAAGCATCGCCACTGGTAATAATTTGAGAAAATGGATTAATTGAATCTAACAAAGGTATTGGTGGAATACACCTTGATCAAGGGTGTCGGTGCTACATACATCAAAACAATAAACAAAACAAAAGATTATGAGTTCCATATAAAAATCTTTGAGATGCTATACAAATCTATATCCAAATCCACCAAGTCAAAATCTAGTCAAATACCCACAATAGAAAAAAAAAACCCAATTTTTTTTTAACAAGGAGCAATGAAAAATGAAAAAAAAATGAAAATAGAGGAAAGAGGAAATTACTGTCATTGGGTCCATGAAAAATCACATAAAACTCTTGCATTCCATCGTTAATCATCTCCACCTTGTAGTCACTCATCATCCTAATTATTTATTAATAGAAAAATAAAAAACAAAATCAAGGATTGAATTGAGAGACCCAATTAGAAAAAGATAAAAACTTGAATGAAAATAAAGTGAAAATGAAAAGTTTAGGCTTAACAGTTTCATCAAGTCCATCTCTCGCCGCTTGCTTGGGGAAGACATGATTTTGTTTTTGCTCTGTCAAATTGGTTAGTTCTTTGCTTTATATGAATAGAGAGAGAGAGAGAGAGAAGGGTTATTAGGGAAGAAGAGAATTGTGGAAGACTCTTTGCTTGTGCAACTGAAAGAAGTAAAATTAGTTCACACAGCAATCAGAAAAACTACGAGTTATTATATAATTAATGTTAATAATATTAATAATAACAATTAACTTTTTTTTTTGTTATACTTAATAATAACAAAAGTTTTCATTTTATGTTAGTGTTTCGTCAAAAACAAATTATATTGGTATTTTTTTTTTATAATATCAACACATTTAAATGGCTATGAGCAAAGTTGAGATGGTCCAAATCCACTGAATAACTTTTTTATCTAGGTAGTGTATATAAATAATATAGTATTACTTAAATTATTTACAATTCAAAATTAATAAATGCTTCTGATGTGATTGAATAAATTAGACAATAAAATTAATTTAAATGGAAAATTAAAAATTTGCAAATGTTATTGACTAAAAAATTGCAAATGAAATAGAGGTTGAATTATTTAAAAATATTAAATGAAGATAGTTTATTTCAACTAATATAGTTGAATCTTGAGTCTATTGAAAAATATTTTTTTATTCATTATTTTTATATACTCAAATAATTAATTCACTTAATAAAATGTTTAAGTAATATAGGACAAATGAGAATATTATTTTATTTTTGTTTAGTACTAAAAGACTAATACTATTGTTTGATAACGACTTAAGAATATATTACAAACATCTTGAAACTACTCCAAAATATAACAACTATCTTGATTTAAATGGTGATTCTATTTGAAAAATTGAAGTCATTAGAGAATTTTTGACAGATGAATCAAAATTAATTAAGATATATAATATTAAATTCTTTTGAAGACTTTTAACAATTTTCTTAATGCATGCATAAATAATTTTCTTCTCAATGAAGATTTTTTATTGGAAAATAGTAGATGTTTCGGCAATTTGAAAACAAGGCTTATTTAAAGAACTTTTGTGTGTTCTCACAAATTAGACTTGATTTTGATTGCTGAACTTTTGATTCATACAAAATGATGTTTTTCTTTCCTTTTGGAATACTATAAAATATGAAGCCTTTTGTGGTTAACAGTAGAATAGGCTCAATCTTTAGGTATTTGTAGTTTTCATGTGTCTCATTCGTTAATTATTTATTTTTGTAAGTTGCTTGTATGAAGCCTGTTCTATCTACGTTTGTTGTTATCTCAAAAATTGAAAATCAATCAATCCTGATTTAAAAAATTGGAATATAATCGTGTTTGGGATACTCTTGGTTTTGAGGAAGAATTTCTTATGAAAAAGATTTCGTATTAATTGGCATTGGGACGGTGACCGTAATACTTTGATTTTAATTGAAGATAACTTTTTAAATAATATTTGATTATGAACATATGTTTAACGATTATGCAACAAAAATAAAAAATAAAAGAGAATGATATTTAAATAATTATAAAGGATTTGTAATGTTATTCTACAGTATATTTTTTTTTTTATCAATGACGGATTTTTAAATACGTTATAAACAAATTTTAATAGTTACAATAAAAATCAAAGATTATAATTATATTATAATCAATATTGATTGATGATGAAAATTTTGTTTACACTATAACTATGTATATAAATTAAATCTATAATAATAATAATTTAAATAATGGAAGGAGAAGTAAATTTACAATAATATCTTATAACAATACTTTATTGCAACTTATATTTTTTTAAATGATATATAAGTATATATCAATAACTTTTCTTCTATTCAATGATAATTTTTTAAAATATCGTTTATTTAATTTAAAATTTTCTATTTCTATTGACTCTATTTATTAGTCATGAATTGTAATTTAGATAATATACATATATATTTTTTTATTGAATATGTGTAGTTCAATCTATTTTTGTTTATTATTTATGTTGGAGGTGATAAGTGTTTCAACAAATGAATACTAAATTATATGTGATGATAATTCGACAATTATCTTCTTATGACTTGTTTGATGGTCAAAATAAGAGAGATAAAATAAAATAAATTATTGTATTTTATTTTTCAATCAAATTTTTATTGAGCCATGAAAGATATTCAATCTATCGTGCTACAAGGTAATCCTAATCTACAACCTTGTAGTGGTTTCCTTTATAAAATATAACTTAAAATTAAAATGAACAAATTTAATATAAAATATTAACCATGAAAATATTAATAATAAATTTTAACAATTATAGGTAATTTTTCCATTTTATATAATTTAAAAACATAAAAAATCTATTGAAATAAAAATATTTAAAATTAAATTATTATTATTAATATATATATATATATTATCTAGAATATATTATAAAATAGTATATATTATCTAGCTTCTTATCAAGTGCATATCAAATACGTGTAATAATAAAAAAATATCGTGATATTCATATCATATTTTATCTTTATCTTTGATCTACAATTACATATTTTGATCACCAAATGAGTTATTAAGAGATAAGAACATGACACCAAATAGACAAATACCTACAAATATAAGGATTTCGTATCCAACTTATCATATTTATTTTGTTTTGTTTATATAACTATAACTATAACTATAATTATGATATTATATTGAATTAAAAAAATTGAATGAATTAAGTGATTGACTTCTTTCAACATGTTTTGTTTTATGAATATCAACTATAAGCTAAATTATTAAGAAATCTATGTGTCCATTATTACATTATGTTAGTTAGTTAAATTAAATTATTTAATCTAAACATAATATTAATCCAAACTTATAAATTTATGATTTTTTTGTCCGCAAAGTTCATTGTGATATTTTTACAATTGTACATTTAATGGATAATTATTAACTTTTTAATAGTTAACCAAAATGTGAGTATAGGATGTTTGATATTGGTCGTTGTTATAAAATTGACTTATATCTAACATAATGGTTTTGCTTTATAATTTTTTAAGATATAATATTTTTTAATGTAAAATTGAATTTCATTTTCTTTCTTCATCTACTTGTGCTTTACATTGTTAGGCTAATATGAGACTTTTGACCGATTATGGTTTCATTGATAATTGGATCTTCTGATTATATTAGTTGTGACTTTGGTTTCATATTTAGAATTCACCGATTGATAGTTATATATATAAATTCAATTATAAATACTTAATGAGTGTGCTACTTCCCCATAGATATAAAATGTGCATACCTCCCATAATATAAATATTTTTACAAAAACAAAAAAAATAGAGACTTTGAATTTTCATCGACAGGATATAATTGTGTGTTTAATATAATCAGTGTAATTTACTAAAAATATCATAATAATCTATCGTAATTTTCTTAATCCTAACTTAACAAGTACTTAAATATACTCAACAAGAAAATTTAAAAAAGAAAAAGATAAATGCATTTTTTTAAATAATATCTAGAGAGTGGTACCATGGTACTATACACACACTGGCCATCCACAATTGTACACGCCTTACATTCCAAGTTTGAAGATTCCTTTCTATCTATTGTAACTAACTCACATGCTCACCCCTCTTATTTTATTGTTTATTTATATTACTACCACTGACAATATTTTCTATGACGCTTTTTTCAACATATGTACTCCACTACTACTAGTTTCAAATTACATAATTTTCTATGGATTCCACATTATTTACTTCAATTTGTTTAAATTTTAAATATTAAGAGTACAAGAGAAAAAGAATGTACTCTATTTAAATTCAAATATAAAACAAAGTAAATTAATAATAGTAGATATATTTAATTTAAATTTTAAATTAATTATATCGAATTTTGTTTGTTCTATTTTTTTTAAGTCAAAACTAAGGAGAGTATTATAAATATGATAATAGTATATTTTTTACATACGAAAATTACCTAAATGCAAATCTAATGACACAAGCGCACTTATTGGATGCACAAGATTGGTTAAAAAACCACTAAATGGATTGGAATTAGTCGAAGGAGGACGAAAATGACCTAAATATTAATCAAATGACACACTTATTGGATGCACAAGATTCATTAAATACCTTAAATGGATTAGAAAAGCCTAGGGATGACGAAAATGATCTAAATATTAATCCAATGACAAAGTGTTTGAGTCCTCTACCACTGTTATATCTTTCATGAACTTTGAATATAATTTAATTTGAAAATATAAGAGCTTTGAATATCATTTAATTTAGATAGATAATTTTTTTTATATATAATTTAGTTGTGGTTGTAATTGTTACACCATATATATTAATTTTAGAGAATTCATATCTCTTCTTTATCTTCTTTAATGAAAAAATTAATGCATAATTGTATTAAATACCTTAGGTATATTTTATAGTATTTGATTATTTAAAAAGTAATATTACATTTACTACAAAACTAGAAGATAATCCATTTAAATTCATTAAAAGATGAAATCGTTTGGGAAAAATTATTTTACTTTGTTTTATCTTCTCATAAAAGGTTATTAGATTAGCTCCAATGTATTGTTCTATGTTGTAAAAAAATCAGAGATAATTGTTTCAATAATGTAAAATAATTTTTTTTCAACTTGTACACATAAATGGTCAAACAAATATTTTTTTTTTCCACCGATCAAACAAAATTACAATTCCACATATCAACAACAATTAACAAAAAATTAAATATTAAACACAATACAATTTTTAACATAAAAAATTTTCTTAAAATTGAGAGAATAAACATTCTACTATAATAATTAACGAATATATATTCCTATTAACAATATCATTCGACAATAGTCATCACCAAAAATTTGAAAACAAATAAATAACAACAATCTCTCACTAAAGTGGTGTTCCAAACTAACTATAAGAAAGTAAAACTACTAACGCGACACATTAAAAAAGAAACTCAATAATAAAAATAACATACTAAAATTATAGACGAAACATAACAAATTGACTAGATATCTATTACCATTGAAACCTCTTGTTAATGTGGTTATGGCTTTTTCTCTTACTTAAGAACATTATTCATTTCTCTCCCTAACATAGGGATTTTAAATTTTTTTTTTCTCTACATGGCCTAGTCCAATTAAAATGCTTTTTTTTTTAATAATAATAATAATAATTATTATTATTATTATTATAATAAAATTTTGTGAATTTTATTTAGAGAACGAACCTATACAATCTAGTAGTAAAAAAATATGTAAGTTGTATGTTTAATTTCCGTTAGTATCGTTGAATAGAGATAAACTTAAATCTTTTTATAAGTGCTTAATAAATCTTAAAAAAATTTCTACTTGAAATAATGCATATTGCTTCACTCTAAATTTTTTTAATAACCAAAAAAAGTTATTAAATTTGGTAATGAAAGTTGGTTAAATAAAATTTGTTCATATTTCACAATAACTTAAATTTGAATATTATTAACGATTTGAAAACTTCATTGGAATAATATGTAAGTACATTTGCTTTATGAATATTCAAGTTTTTCCGCCTATGAATATTATTGGTTTAGAGTTGAGTAAGTGATGTACCATCAAAATTCATTCACCTATTTCTAACCAATAACTTTAAAGATCCATATGATATTGATCGAGATACGAAATATAGATGTGATATTTATCATATGTTAATTTAATGTTTAATGAGTCAAAATGATATAATAAGCCAATCATATCACACTATCATGTTATATTTCTCCTGTGTGAATTTTATCTTATATGAGAGAGTTTGGTTAAAAACAAAAAAATAGGATATAATTTTTTTTTACCATAGGATAGAATTTGTTTTTACCAAACCTGAAGGGGTCCTGTTAATTTCCAATCGAGGACTACTTCCTTTCATCATCTCTTCTTCCAATTTAAGTGAAGGGGTATTTCTCGAGGAGTGCATTATCCTTTGATACCTTTACAGCTTTAAAATCACTTGCAATTGGTTTACCATTTAAGATAAATCAGATCGTATGACTTGAGAATGTGCGTATAGTTTGCGAAGGTGTTGAAAATACAAGAAAGAGAAGATTTAAATAGTGTTGATCATTTATAAAAATAAAATTAACTGTTAAATTAAAGGATAATGTTCTTTATTAGAACATTCAATTTATATTATTTTGCGTAAAATAAAGTTGAATCATAAAGAACTTAAATCAAATATTAGAGTCGAGAAAGAGACACAAATATTTTCATAACAATTGTCACTACTTGCTATATCTAGTTCTCTCTTACAGAGAGATTTTGTCTCAGTACAATCGATGACTTAATCTACTATTAATTCAATAACATATAAGTAATATTTTTTATGCCTCTTCGGGCTAAAGAGTTGTTGTCACTATCAGGTTAAGGTACATTCGTTTAAGTATGTGTCTAAGTTGACACATAATCTTTCTTCAGATGTTTACCTCTTTCATTGAGAGGATAATACAATTCAAATGCTATAATCAATTCAAGTGTATAAAAATCACTTGGTTGATTTACATCAATTTCTAGTAATTCTCAATAGAGATGATTTTTCATTCATTCTTTTCAATTGATGTGTTCATGACTTTTTCATAAATCTTCTATAAATATTGTTTTTTTTTTCTTTTGATACATTAATCATTTTAGAATGTTATTTTCTTGTATCAAATTATCATCCTTAGAAAGTTCATGATTGAATGATATCTTTTGGAATGATGAAGATCGTTGATATTATCACAATCATCACGCTGATAAACTTTTTTTATTATCGTTATTCATAATATCCAACATCATAAAGTATAATTTCATCGATCTTCCTTAGTTTGAAAATGTTTCTATGTAAATACTTAAAAATATATTTGTTGGAATAGTGTCGTTGAAGATCTTGACATATAGTACTAGTAATTGTTAGAAGACTCATACTATTCTTAGTACTATTTTAGATTGACAGTTTAACTATACTAACCAAAGGATATAAATCATTATCATCTTTTGGTATCACATTATCAGAGGAATAAAAAAAATTCTCTTAGAATTTTGTCTTCATATGAATACTAACACAAGGTCAATCTTATTCTTTAAATAAGATGATCAACAAAAGTTTTAACTCATAGTTGACTTTTGTCAAAGACAGACAATCATTGTAACACTATTTTCCTTTGTGATAAGAGTATCATTCTTTGACTTACATATCTTTGTCTTTAACACTTTGACTCAAACGGTAGATTATCAGATGTTCGTTACAATGCTTCTTATTATTATATCATGACTTATTCTATTAGTAAACATAATTACTCGTGCATTAAGTGATAATATTCTTCATGTTAACTAACACTCAAATTATTATATCTAACTTACTCATAAAATATACTACTTTAAAATAGATAATTATTAATATAAATCTTATCTTCTAACTTAATTTACATACTAACAAATATAGTTAGGGGACAAATATAGTTAGAGGATAATTATTTTTTTGTTGTTGTTATCAACATAATATCAATCAGATAATTGTAGCTAAAATCATTGCAATACCAGTTCCTTACCCTCGAGATTCAGTTTGTACCTTTGTTGTGGCGTCTTTCTAGTTAGACCTCTTTCTAGAATAAAGGTGACTTCAACTAGCAAAAGGTAAGGGTTTGTTTGATTGTGTTTTACTTTTTAATTGTTGAAAACTATTTTATAAATAAATTTTAAAAAATTGTTTTAAATAGAAAATTTAAAAAAAAAAAATTGTTTAGCAACTCCAATTTTTAAAACAATTTTTTATTAGAAAGTTAAAAAACTGAAAAATGAAAAGTAAAACACTATTTATCTGTTTTTTTTTTTTTTAGTTTTAAAAACAAATAATTCAAACAAATTTTTTAGTTTTTAAATTTTAAAATCCCAAAATAGAATTTTTGAGATGTAAATCAAATAAGCTCTAAGTCTTTGTGTTTTTCTCATTGATCTTTCTTGATTATTAGATTAACTTATTAATCCATACTTTTAACGTTTTTTGTTGTTGTTGTCAAATAACCAATTTTTATAGATTTAGAAGATAGATTCCCCAATTAGCAAGAAAATGTTGAGACTTTTTAGAAATCTCACTTTTGAGCCTTAAGAATTGTAATATCCTCAAGCAAGTAAACAAAGGTAACTAGGGGTGTTTAAGGTTTAAAAATTGAATTGAATTGGACACATTAATAGTTTTATTGAGTTATTGAAAACCACTTTTATAAAAACGATTAATTTTTGAATCAGTTTCAGTTCAGTTCTGAACAAGTTTAATATTTTAAATAAATTTAGTTAAATCGATTTCAAACTAGTTCTTTAATATTTTTTTTTAAAAAAAAAATCGAGAAAATAATTTTTAATTTTGACAAAAAAAGTTTCAATTTATTTTTAAAAAAAAATTGAAGTTTTTTCTCAATTTTTATGAGAAAAAATGTTTTAAAAGTAGTTAAAAAAATGAATTTTATTTATTTTTCCAATAAAAATAAATTTCAAATATTTTTAAGAAATAATTTTAAAATAATTAAACCGGTTTTGAATTAAATTTAATTAATTGATTTGTTTTAAATATGTGATTCAATTCATAAACCATTTAATTGATTTGATTTTTTTAAAACAGTACAATCCAATTTATTAATATAATTTAATTAATTATATATTTTATATATCCCTATAGATAAGAGAATAGAAGTATGTCTCTTTTTCTATTTATCCTGACTTCTTTCCTATCCCTTTTATTTGATACATAAAGCTCATCCCACACCTACCATTTAAAAGACATCTATTTCCAGCCCTAATTTGGCCAAGTCTATCTCTAGAGTCATCACTCATGTATATTTCTAACTCATAACCTCTTTTTCCTTCTTCACTTTATTTGGAAAAACTATAGCGCCAAAACAACCAGGGGCGGAGCATAGTAGGGACATAGGGGGCCGCGGCCACCCCAAAAAAAAAAAATTGGTAAAATGACTATAATGTCCTGATTAAATCTAAAAAATTACAACACTACCTAAACCTAGTTCAGTTTTCTCTTTCTTCCTCTCTCATCCAACATCGTTTCTCTCTCCTTTTTGCTTACAAGTTACAACCTTCCTTTTTCCCTCCTTCATAATTAGCAACCTTCCTCTCTCCCTCCTCCATAATCAGATTCACGACGGCAAACGCGCGGCTGCTCTGCCAGATTACGAATCACGAATCACTCCTCTGCTCGCTGCGGGCCTGCGGCCGCCTCTGCCTGACTGCCTCTGTGGTGGTGGCCGTCCATCGCTCTCGCCTCTCTGTTCGCCTCTCTATTTTGTTAGTTTTGACTTTTGTTAGTTAGTGCTGATTTTTGTTAGTTAGTTTTTATTTGGAATTCGGATTTCTATTTTGTTAGTTTTGATTTTGTTAGTGCAGCTTTTTGCTTATGTTGTTCAGTTATGATAAAATTTAAAGTTTATTTTGTTAGTGTTGAGTTTGGAGCATTGATTTGGAGTTTGAAATTTTGATTTAGAGTTTCAATTAGAAATTAGTGTTGATTTTTGTTTAGAGTTTTTGTGTTGCACATAAGCTGTTTGATTTTATGTTTATATAAAGTGTTTGAGTTTTTTTGTTGCAAATAAAGTGTTTGAGTTTTTTGTTGCATAGAAGGTGTTTGAGTTTTGTTGTATTTTTATTTGAGTTTTTTTGTCCATATTTAGTTTTTTTTTTTTTGCATATAAGATGTTTTATGTTTCTTAAATTGACTGATTTAGATAAGTCTGTGAAAATGAAAAAGAGTAAAAAAATTGATTGACTTAGATAAGTGTTTTATATTGCATATAAGGTTAGGATATTTTTATGTCGGCCACCCCAAATTTATCGGGCAAGCTCCGCCACTGAAAACAACCAATGTATCAAACATAGTGTTTTATCAATTATTTTTTAGCATTTAGAATTAGTTGTATTTGTTAGATACTGTTATTATATATTAGTAGTAAGGGTATTTTAGACATTTCTATTCTTTTATATATATACTCCTTGTAACTCTATTAACTTAAGTTTGGTTCATTCTATGTTATGAAACCCTAGAGTGGTTGTCTCTCTTCTTTTTCTTTTCATTGTTAACATGATATCAAAGAGCTTTGGTTGATTTTGGGATCTACTATAAAGAAGAGAAAGACTATTTTGATAGGAAAGACAACCACCAAAAGAGAAAATAGAAGAGTAACCTTATTCCTGATTTTGTAAAATCAGTCTCACAAAAACATCGATTGCACATTTGTTAACCGTTGGATCGGACTGATTTTTGGACAACAGGTTCGCAACATTCAGGTCTTCGTCTTAACGATAGGATCGGCGAAACGACATCTAGAGGGGGAGAAATTGTGCTCGCACAACACCAGATTATCCCTAATTTATTTTGTCTCAGTGATTGTATTTGTCGTATTTTCCTGTCATTATTTGTTATGGCTGGTGCTAAGGATGATTATCTTCAAGAACATTGAAAAACACAATGTCCGAAATTGGAGAGAGCACATAAGAAGAATTTTAGGGGGCCATCGTCCAATGTTATTGCTTTTGCTCCTCCTACCATTGGCTCTAGTTCTCGTTCTGTATACTCATCTCAGACTGCTTCTCAAATATCTGATATTGCAGAACAACTTCAAAAACTTCTTGCCACTCAATCACATGCCATGTATGCCACCTATTTTAAAGGTTTGAACTCCTCTGGTATGTCAGGTATATCTCATTCCATATGGATTCTTGATTTGGGAGCATCTCATCATATGACATACAATGATAAATCTTTTGTGCCTGTGAAACATGTCTCGTCTGTGTCGGTTATGACTGTTGATGGCACTCATATGCCACTAGCAGGCATTGGTTCTGTCTCCACACCTAACATGTCTCTTTCTGATGTTTATTATATTCCTAATCTTACTTTGAGTCTTGCTTCTGTTAGTCAAATATGTGATCTCAATTATTCGATTATGTTTTCTTCCACTTCTTGTTGTGTGCAGGATCCACATCCCGGGAGGCTGATTGGGACATGTCATAGACAGGGGGGACTTTATGTTTTGGATGACATGCGACTCCCAGATACTGCAGCCTCAACAACTACTGCTGACTTATTATCTAGTTTTCGCTTGAATTCCTTATCTTCTAGTTTTTATTTATGGCATTCTCGCCTTGGACATGTTTCTGCTTCTAGATTAAAATATTTGGCTTCTACTGGAGCCTTAGGAAAGTTAAAACCCTGTGATATCTCAGATTGTTGTGGTTGTAAACTTGCTAAATTTCCAGCTTTACCGTTTAGTAAAAGTGTTTCCGTTTCATATGCGCCTTTTGATTTAGTTCACTCTGATGTTTGGGGTTCATCATTGGTTCTCACCAAAGGTGGATCTAGATATTATGTTTCGTTTATTGATGATTACACTCGTTATTGTTGAATCTATATTGTGAAAAACCGGTCTGAATTTGTTGACATTTATCATATGTTTCGTGCAATGGTCAAAACTCAACATAATTCTGTTATAAAGTGTTTTCGTTGTGATTTAGGTGGTGAATATACCTATAATAAATTTTTCTGAATTACTTGCTTATGATGGCACCCTCCACCAAACATCTTGTACTGATACTCCTCAGCAAAATGGAGTTGCTAAAAGAAAACACCGTCACATTATAGAGACTGCTCGTTCCTTTTAGTTGTACACTTCAGTTCCTAGTGAGTTTTGGGGAGAAGCAGTTCTTACTGTTGTTCATGCTATTAATAGAATTCCATCATCTATCATATCAAGTTTGTCTCCCTTTGAAAAATTGTATGCTTCTACCCCTGATTACTATTCTTTGAAAGTTTTTGGTTCTACTTGTTTTGTTCTTCTCCCTCAAGTAGAGCGTAGTAAGTTGTCTTCTCGTTCAACCATTTGTGTTTTTCTTGGTTATGGGGATGGTCAAAAGGGTTATCATTGTTATGATCCTCATGCAAGAAAACTTTTTGTATCTCGTAATGTTGTTTTTCTTGAGCACATCCCTTTTTACTATATTTCATCTGATTCTCAGATTACTAAGAGTTCTGAACTAACCCATATTGATCCGTTTGGTTCTAATGATTATGCTTCTAGTGATTGTAATATTGAGAATTGCAGGACAAATACTAATACTCTGCATGATGACATCCCTCTTGTCCCCCCGGCTGTCCATCCATCCCCTGCGATTGTTGATCCTCCTCGTTACCCCTCTCGTCAATGTAAGTCTACTCAATTACCTGATTTTGTCTATTCGACTTACTCAACTTTATTTGTTTCTTTCTTAACCTCTATTCACAGTTTGTATGAGCCATCTTCCTATAAAGAGGCTGTTCTTGATCCTCTTTGGCAGCAGACTATGGCAGAAGAACTATCTGCATTGCACAAAACCAATACTTGGGAATTAATACCTCTTCCTCCTAGAAAACGTGCTATTGGGTCTCGTTGGGTATACAAGATCACAACATGTCTTGTTGCTAAGGGTTTCTCTCAACAATATGGTATGGATTATGAAGAAACTTTTGCTCCTGTAGTCAAGATGACCACTATTCGTACTCTTATTGCAGTAGCATCTATTCGTCAATGACATATTTCTCAAATGGATGTCAAAAATGCCTTTTTAAATGGTGAACTTCATGAAGAAGTCTATATGGTCCCTCAACAAGGTGTTTCTCATAATCAAGGGGAAGTATGTAAGTTAAAAAAGGTTCTATATGGTCTTAAACAGGCTCCTCGAGCTTGGTTTGAGAAATTCTCTATTGTAATCACTTCTCTTGGTTTCCGCTCTAGTGAACATGATTCTGCATTGTTTATAAGGTCCACCACTTGTGGTAGCATTATACTTTCTCTATATGTTGATGATATGATTATTACAGGTGATGATGTTAGTGGAATCAATGAGTTGAAATTGCAGTTAGTCAAACAGTTTGAGATGAAGGACTTGGGAACTCTTCGCTATAAGTTGCCTACTCCCCTAGAGGCTATCTTCTTTCTCAATCCAAGTACATTGCCAACGTTCTTGACTAGGCTCGTCTTTCTGATACTAGAGCAGCAGATACTCCTCTTGAGTTGAATGTGAAATATGCTCCCTCGGATGATGTTCCTTTACCAGATTCCACTTTGTATCGTACTTTGGTTGACAGCTTAGTGTATCTTACAATTACCAGACCTGACATTGCTTATGTTGTTCATGTTGTTAGTCAATTTGTTGTCTCTCCCACTACAGTACATTGGGCAGCAGTTATTCAGATTCTTCATTATCTTCGAGGAACTCAATTTCAAAGCCTTCTCTTTCCATCGTCATCCTCGTTAGAGTTACGAGCTTATTCTGATGCTGATTGGGCTGATGACACCACAGATCGTAAGTCCATCATATGGTTTTGTATCTTTCTTGGAGACTCTCTTATTTCTTGGAAGAGTAAGAAACAAGACATTGTCTCTCGCTCCTCTACAGAAGTTGAGTATCGTGCTATGGCATCAACTACCGCTGAAATAATTTAGTTGCGTTGGCTTTTGTCTGATATAGGTATCTCTCTTTCTGAACCAACTCCGATGCACTGCGATAACAAGAGTGCTATTCAAATTGCTCACAACTCAATCTTTCATGAACACACCAAACACATTGAGATTGATTTTCATTTTACTCGTCATCATCTTCAGCATGGAACCATTACTCTACCGTTTGTCTCTTCTTCTTTACAGATTGCTGATTTATTCACAAAGATGCATTCCATTAAACGCTTCCGTTTTTTAGTTGACAAACTCTCGATGCTCCATGTTAATGCATCGTGAGTTTGAGGGGAGGTGTTAGATAATGTTATTATATATTAGTAGTAAGGGTATTTTAGACATTTATATTCTTTTATATATATACTCATTGTAACTCTTTTAACTTAAGTTTGATTCATTCTATTTATGAAACCCTAGAGTAGTTGTCTCTCTTCTTTCTCTTTTCATTGTTAACAATATTAATTGTTAGATGTTTGGATATTTAAACATCAATATAGGATAGTTGGATAAAATAAATTATTGTTTAAAGAAAGTTAATCAATTAATATATAACATTAATGGGTTAGGAAAAGAATTAGTCGATTAGACTAAGTTGAATAATTGATTAACATGCGAATTCAATTTTAGATGATCCTCCTTTTACTTAGTTAATCAATTAATTTGACCAAAATATAAAATGATAGATTTCTTAGTCTTGAGTAGCCAATTTTGTATTTTATCTTAGTAACTATACTGTCACTTAACCTATTTATATAATAAGATTTTAACTTTAAAAATTCGTAAGTTTTCAAATTTGTAAGTTCAAGTGTTTCATAAATTACTGAACATCAAGTGTCTCATAAATTACTGAACACTAATAATTTTATCAAATCTAAACAAATTTTAATTCTGTTGTTGTGCGACCGATAATTCGAAGAACTTCTAATCATATTAATTTTTTACTGATTAGAATCGTTCTCAATAGTTAATTAGCATCAAACTTTTTGTTTCTATTCATAGAAACTTTACTTTTATTAATTATTTGTGGTCTATCTGAATGTTAATTTGTTTAGCAGCAAAGAGTCATAAGTTTTTGAAAATCGAGACAACGAGGTTTTGCGATTCGTCCATTAAGTTATGAATGAGGTTTTGACTCTAGATATATATTAAGTTATATATTAAGTAGCTTGAATAGATTTATTAAACATAGATATCTCATGTTGGCTAGGTTTGCACTGACCATCAAATTGTTAGAATCAATATGAGGATAAACGAATTGGTCATGTGTTTCAAATCATTGATGTGACACCTTATATTTAAATTGTGAAAAATTCATGATGTTATGTTTGTGTTTGATATATAATATGACGTTATATATTTATATATCTGATGATAATTAAAGTTTAGAATGCTTTTATTTTAATAAAGCACTTTTGATGGTTATACTTGTTTTTCTTTCAAATACATTTAAATATTTAAATAGATTACATGAACTCAATTTACGTATCGTAAATTTAAATTATTATATACGTAAATTTAACTTTATGTGAATTTACGTAAATAACT
Organism: Cicer arietinum; assembly: GCF_000331145.2. Lineage (NCBI taxonomy): Eukaryota > Viridiplantae > Streptophyta > Magnoliopsida > Fabales > Fabaceae > Cicer > Cicer arietinum. The sequence continues at coordinate 53,068,189 of NC_021166.2, forward strand.
TATTTTGGTGTAACTCAAAAAAACACAGGTGTGATTAGATTATATAAAATTGCATTCTATTTTATTTTCTGATATAATCGATTAATGTCAAGGATTTAATCGATTAGTATGTAGAAAAGAGATGGATTGTTTTAGATGAACCGAGTAGTAATGTAGGAATAATTATTTAGTTTTAAGTTAAGGTAACCGATTAAATAAAGATGAGTAATCGATTAGAAAAATGCTCTAAACTATATAACGTCTAAATTAAATAATAACTGGTTAGTCAAGATAAATTATATGATTGGGATAGTAACTATGACTTAGAATATATGACCAATTATGGATAATAGATTAGTCAGACTTAGATAATTGATTAGGTAGAGAATTATAATAAGAGAGTGTTAATTATAGCTTAATCGATTGGAGGCTTGAGGTTAATTGATTAGATAGAAGATCAAAATTAAAAATTGGTTAATTTATAAATTAATAAATTGGATATTTAGTGTTAATCGATTAGACAGAGAATGTGGAGTAGAAATAACTAAGTTATAACTTAATCGATTTTAGACTTAAAGTTAATTGGTTAGGTTAAGTAATATGAAAAAATTTGAACCAATTAATTAATGAGAAAGGGTAAGATATTAAAGAATAGATAAATAATTTAGGGACAAGTTAGTAAGGTTAATTGGTTAAATACTATTAATAGTATGTGGTTTATTCACGATGAACGTTAATCTGTCATAGTACGTTTAGTCATATATGGGCTAAGTATTGTTGGACAATGGTTTTTTTATGATGAATGTTATCTCGTTCATGCATGTAATGTGTTGCATTCATATAGTAAGGATATGTTGGGGGTTGTGACGTGATAGAATCAGAGCTCGACAGTCGATGAGACCTTGAGGGAGTTATCAATATGAGATGTCTTACATATAAACGGGGAGCCGTTTGGGCATTTCATTAAATACTAAATTGTCTGGATTAAACACTTTTGTTCATAGGATAGTAAGCAATTTTTCTACTCATATCAATCTAGAGTTAGAAGGATCCTATGTGAAATAGTTGATCATTAGAATTCTTGTCGTGTTATCATGCATTTGTTGATATCATTATGTATTATATGTTATGATATGGAACATGAATTTAATTTACCTTATTTCGCTTGATTATGTCTTGAGAATGATGACTCATGTTCTTTTGCTCCTATATGGCTACTTACACACGACATGTGTGAATAGATGATGAGATGACAATAAATGAAATAATTGCTAACAAGGAAGAGACAAGATAATTGACATGCCCCAACCCAATGTAGTACATAGTAGTTTTTTTGGCATGATTGTCCACATATAGTCAACCAAAACATTAGAATTGTAAGTTGGGTCTCATTAGTATGACAATTTCTTGAGTTGAGCTATTTTGATTTTGTTATTTATACATATTAATCAAATTGTGATATTTCTATATGTGAATATATTTTAATTATATACCAAATTTACTTGTATTGCTATTATATTTGTGCTTTAAAACATTTTCAGAATAAAGGTATCACAACCAACTCCTCCCATTTTTTCGTCCGATGTTCAAGAACCACAATGATTAAACATAAGATGATCAAATATTATTCCAACACTAACATGTACCCTTTGTGTTCCTCCCATTGAGAGTCATAAGGAGTGGGTAGATGCAACTTTGATGGAGGGATTCCTACAGATACGACACAAGTTGCTGACAACGCAACATAATTAACTCCAAGCTTAGTTCCTGTTGGGAAAAACCAGAGATAATTAGCAATAATTATCTCAATAATGCGGAATATTTTTTCCCCACCTGTGCAGATAAATGGTCAAACAGAAAATACAATTCCAAGAGCAATAATAATTGGCAGAAAATTAAATATGAGACAAACACAATTTTAACGTGGAAAACTTCTCTCAAATTGAGAGAATAAAAACTACGGGACCTAGTCCAGTAAAAACTTCCACCATAATAATTAATGGGTACACCAAGAGTCTTCCTAATAACAATAGGGAATATCAATCAACAATAACAACCCTATAACAACCTTATAACAACCTTCCACTAAAGTGGGTATGCCAAAGTAACTCTCAGAGGAGATAAAAAAGAACTACTCAAATTATATATTAAAATAACAAACTCAGTGGTAGGAATAACATACTAAATTTGTAGATCAAACGGAGCAAGTTTGCTACACACCTGTTACCACCACTGGAACCAAACCCTTATTTTTCTTCTCTGGCAACCGTTCTTCTTCCGTTGTCTGTTTGTATATCTCTTAGGGATTTCTAAATCCTTTTTATTACCTTCAAGTGGGCCAAGCCCATTAAAACCTTTTTATTTCTTTTTCTTTTTATTTCAATAATAATAATAATATTAGTAAAATTGGTGGGTTCCACTTGGGGAGTGAGCCCACCCAACAAATCTCCCCCTCACGACTCAAGTGGGAAGGTACTGCTCAACCATGCCATCTTTCTTTCTGCAACATATCATCTTCGACACAGGTAAGGTCTTCGTCATCATATCTGAACCATTCTCATCAGTATGAATCTTCTCAATTGAAAATGACTTCATTTCCAGTGCATCTCGTATCTAATGATATCATACTTCAATATTCTTCGACTTTGCATGAAAAGTCGGATTCTTGCTGAGATGGATCGCACTCTGACTGTCACAGAATAACACAAACTTATCTTGCTTGAGGCCTAACTCATGTAGGAATTTCTTCATCCACAAGAGTTCTTTGGAAGCTTCAGTTGCTGCAATGTACTCAACTTCAGTAGTGGACAAAGCAACACACTTTTGTAGTCTTGATTGCCAAGACACAGCTCCCCCTGCAAAAGTCATCATATAACCAGAAGTAGATTTTCTAGAATCAAGATCACCTGCCATATCTGCATCTGTGTAGCCATCCAACACAGGTTCACCACCTCCATAGCATAAACACACTTTGGAAGTGCCTCTGAGGTATCTGAGAATCCACTTTACTGCTTGTCAATGATCTTTACCAGGATTAGAGAGAAATCGACTAACAACTCCAACTGCATGAGCAATATCTGGCCTTGTGCATACCATAACATACATCAAACTACCAACTGCGGATGCATAAGGAACTTTCTTCATCTTTCTTTGTCTTTCTCACTTGTAGGACATTTATCGGAATTCAATTTAAAATGAGTAGCAAGTGGAGTACTAACAGGTTTGCAATTGCTCATATTAAACCTCTCTAACACCTTCTCAATATAATTGTGTTGAGACAACCACAATTTATTATTCTTTCTGTCACGAGTGATTCTCATACCCAGAATTTGCTTTGCAGGACCTAAGTCTTTCATTGCAAAAGACTTGTTCAAATCTTTCATTAAAGATTGAATCTTCTTAGTGTCATGACCAACAATCAACATGTCACCCACATATAATAAGAGAATAATATAATCACCATCAGAGAATTTCTTGATAAACATACAATGGTCAGAAGTAGTTTTACTATACCCATGTTTCTCCATGAAAGAATCAAATTTCTTGTACCATTGTCGAGGTGCTTGCTTGAGCCCATACAAACTTTTCTTTAATTTGCACACAAGATGCTCTTTACCTTTGACTTCGAAACCCTCTGGTTGCTCCATATAGATCTCTTCCTCCAAATCACCATGAAGGAATGCAGTTTTCACATCAAGTTGTTCAACTTCTAGGTTCAAATTAGCTGCTAGCCCAAGCACAACTCGGATAGAGGACATCTTCACCACATGTGAAAAAATTTCATCAAAGTCAATACATTTTCTCTGATTAAAACCTTTCACAACCAATCTTGCTTTGTATCTTAGTTGAGAACAATTCTCTTTTGTCTTTATCTTGTATACCCATTTGTTCTTGAGTGCTTTTCTACCATTATGCAACTTTACCAAATCAAATGTGTGATTCTCATGCAAGGAATTCATCTCTTCTTGCATGGCCTTTAACCACTTTTCTTTATCAACATTTGTAATAGCTTCTTGATAATACTCTGGCTCTCCACTATCAGTGATCATCACATACTCATGTGGAGGATATCTTTGAGAAGGTTGACGTTCTCTAGTAGATCTTCTCAACTCAAACTCGGCTGGTGGCTCAACTGGAACATGCTCATCATGGTGAGGCACATGATCATCAGTTACATTCTCATTATCTACCTGTATATGTCCACACTCTATTTGGAATATCACCATCAAGTGGAATAGAAGGAGAAAGATTAATCAAATCCACTGCAGTTTTCATTGCTTCACCCCTAAAGGATTTTGATAATTTTGCATGAGAGAGCATACATCTGATTCTGTCATTAATTGTACGATTCATTCTCTCTGCAACACCATTATGTTGAGGTGTCTTTGGAACTGTTTTCTCAAACCTGATTCCATGTTCTCTACAATACTCTTCAAAAAGACCTATGTATTCACCACCATTATCTGATCGAACACATTTCAATTTTCTTCCATTTTCTCTTTCAACACTTGCATGAAAGTGCTTGAAGACTCCAAATACCTGGTCTTTAGATTTCAAAGGAAAGGCCCACACTTTTCTAGAGTGGTCGTCAATAAAAGTAACAAAATATGATGCACCACCAAGAGATTTACTATCCATCATACAAACATCAGTATGAACTAAATCAAGAATATTTTGCCTCCTATGAGGACCAGTATTATGAAAAGAAACTCTGTTGTTTTCCAGCAAAACAATGAGTGCAAGTTTTTAGAGACGTACCTTTCACAGGAAGAAAATTTTTCTTCGCAAGTATGTTGAGTCCTTTCTCACTCAAGTGACCAAGGCGCATATGCCATAAATCAGAAGATGCATCTTCAATTGCATTCACTTCTTCCTTGCATAGCTTCGTAGGCATCTTGTAGAGAGAAGTGGAACTTTGCTCCTTCGCAACCACTAGGGACCCTTTAGTGATTTTACATATACCACCACCACCAAAGAAAGTGTGATAACCATCAATATCCAAGGCTTTCACTGAAATCAAATTGAGACGAATATCAGGAACGCGTCTAACATTCTTCAATTGAAGCTTGCAACCAATCCCAGTTTCAACCCAAACATCTCCCATACCGATAATTTTACATACTCCTTCATCTCCCATTTTTACCATGCCAAAATCACCATCACTGTAAGATGACACCTAGGAGTAACATGATATGAAGCACCTGAATCAATAATCCAAGTTGAATCCTGACATGCAAGGTTTATGGAATTATCATCACAAACAATGTAGACATTATTAACAGATACAACTGCTGTTGTATCTTTATCGTTTTTCTTCTCTTTGTCTTCATCTTTTTCCCTTGTTTGATCTCTCTTAAGGAATCTGCAATTTCTTTTTATGTGACCCGTTTTGCCACAATGATAGCATATCACTTCTTTTCTAGTCCTCGACTTGCTACGACTTTCAGAGTTGTCGCGTCTCTGGAAGTTTCTAGATTGACTTCTCCCCCGTGAGTCTGTAACTAGTGCTTCTGACTTTGAGGAAGAGCCAATCAAACCACGTTCCTTTCTTCGAGCTTCTTCGTTCAACGTGCTCTCTTTAACTGTTGACATTTTCAACTTTCCACTTGGAGCTGAATTGGTTAACGTCACAACAAAGACTTCCCAATTATCAGGCAAAGAACTCAACAATAACAACGCTTGCAACTCATCATCTAATTTAATTTCTGCAGTTGTCAACTAATTCATTGTATTCTGAAAAATACTCATATGCTCTGCCATTGAATCCCCATATTTGTATTTCATATTCACCAGCTTCCGAATCAATAATGCTTTATTTTGCACATTCTTTCGTTCATACAACTCTTTTAATTTTTTCCACATCTTGTTAGCATCTATTTCAGTTTCAACATGTGGATATACACTCAGATCCAACCACTGCCTGATCAACGCCACTGCCTTTCTATTCATCTTCTTCCAGTCAGCGTCAGATTTATCTGCGGGTTTAGCAGTGTCACCCTCAATAGGATCATACAAATCTTTACTGTATAACATGTCTTCCATGAGAGTCTTCCAAAGTGTGTAATTAGAAGAGTTGAGTTTAATCATATTGGGACCTTTATTTTCCTCCTCCATTTAAATGCACAAATCAAATAACCGAGCTCTAGATACCACTTTGTTCGGAAAAACCAAAGATAATTAGCGATAATTATCTCAATAATGCGGAATATTTTTTCCCCACCTGTGTAGATAAATGGCCAAACAGAAAATACAATTCCAAGAGCAATAATAATTGGCAGAAAATTAAATATGAGACAAACACAATTTTAACGTGGAAAACTTCCCCCAAATTGAGAGAATAAAAACCACGGGACCTAGTCCAGTAAAAACTTCCACTATAATAATTAATGGGTACACCAAGAGTCTTCCTAATAACAATAGGGAATATCAATCAACAATAACAACCCTATAACAACATTATAACAACCTTCCACTAAAGTGGGTATGCCAAAATAACTCTAAGAGAAGATAAAACTACTCAAATTATATATTAAAATAACAAACTCAGTGGTAGGAATAACAAATTATATATTAAAACAATCCATGTTGATAATGATGATGTGAATGATTATGCAATTGATTATCATAGTGATTAGATTAGATAGCTAATAACATGACAATCAAGGAATTTGGACAAGGATGTAGTGATTAGATAAATTATCAAATATAACTTGGTGTATGGATACCATTTAGAACACTAAGGATAAATGAAATAAGGCAATGTGAAAGCAATGGAAACAAAATGTCTCATCAATTGAATAAGACAAAGTAGAAAGACAATTAGTTCTATCTAACTCGTAACGTAAGACTACCATATGCAAATCAAGAGTTATTTTTGTGTTAAAGTTTCTAAAATCAGTTGGATCTGAAGTAGCAATGTCAATCACAAGAAAGGGGGTTTGAATTATGACCTTTTTATAATTTTGATTCATGTGCTTAATTTAAATCAACTCAAAATCAATCTTAGTTGAAATAGAATGTTCAAAATATTTGGATATGTTAGAAGTAAATAAAATAAATTAGTTTTTCACTATGTGCTTCAGAACCAAAATGATCTCCTTCACACATTTTCTCTTGATCACACATTGATTAATTACAATCTTCAACTTTCAACCTAGAAAGGATTTTTACAATCATATTTCAGCCTTGAAATGATTTTTAGTCAATCTAACATAAAAGATAGATTTGAGTTACAAACGGTGTGTATGATAAAAGTGTTTGGGATCTTGAAACGTCTCAACACCTGTTTGAGATAAATAAAGACAAACTCAGTAAATGATGATCCACAAATATAGTGAAGATAACTTGAGTTTGCTTGAAGAGTTTTTGAGTTGTTATTATTGGAACAAGTGTTGGTATATTTGTAAATTGAACTATTGCCTTCATCTTCCAATTGATCTTCAATTTATAGATGATAAAAGGCTTTGAATATTCAGTTTAAATTGAATATAGTCATTGGACACACTTCTCAAGTGTCAAATATATTTTAAAGCAATTAAATACATATTTATATTGATGTCCAGAACGTTTCTGCTTTTGAGTCTGATGGAAAACGTGAATGAGTGACTGAATGAGATGTGAAATGACAGTTGGTACTGTTTCAAACTAGAATAATGCAGAGCTTGATGCAGAATATTGTAAGTACAATGTACTTCCATCTTTGCTCACAATTCATTAATTTGGAGATCAATCTTGAGGCTATTTTCCTCCTTTGAGCATTCAGCTCAAGTTTTGGGCTTCACCCTTGATTTGGGCAGTATTGATACTCTTTAAATTGTGGTTTGGACTATGAAAAATGATCTATTTTAATTCTATCTTAAAGAAAATAACCATAATGTTCTTTTGTAAAACCAGAACATTCTTGGTTTTGTGTTGTATGGAGAACGTGGATGAGTGATTTAGTATATGTCTAGTGTCAGTCCTTTGTCTCATAAGCATGATGTACTTTTTGTAAAAAGGTGCAGCAACAATGTCCTTGTTCTCCTAATTGTCCTTCCTCATAGCTCATCATTCTAGATATTAATCTTGATGTTGCTTGCTTATTTGGACCTTTAGCTAGACTATTGGGCTTTGATATTTGTTTTGAGTAATCTTGATATTTGTTTATCTTAAGATCTGGACTTTGGAGAATGGTTCATTTTACTTATGCCCATAAATGAAATAACCAGAATGATCTTGATAATAAACCAAAATGGCCTTGTAATAGACCAGAATGATCTTGTAATAAACTAGAATGATCATTTGATAAACCAAAGTGATATTTGTTTGATTAGATTGAAGATTGTGAAAAACCATAAGGATCTTCGTTTTTCCTGTTGCTTTTAATATACCAGAATGATATTCGTTTCTCAAAACTTCTGTTTTTAATAAACTAGAATGATCTTTGTTTTTCAAGACTTTTGTTTTTAATACACCAAAATGATCTTCGTTTTTTCAAAATTATGTTTTTAATAAACTAGAATTATCTTTGTTTTTCATATTGTTATTTTTTAATAAACCATAATGATCTTCGTTTTTCCAGTTTAGTTAAGACATGATTTGCTTTAATTTATAACATGATGTGATAATTGATTGTTGTATGAATGTATTTGATCACTTTCTTCATTAATATTATATCTTGAAGATGTAATAATCATTCTCTTGATATATGATATATTCTTTTTTAAATTCTTTCATTATTGAGTAGATACTTATGCATTTTGATGATGTGAATGGCTTCTTGCTTGTTCACTTATGCAATTCATGTTCATTAAATAAAACTCAAAGTGCAATCATTAGTATATCACCATGCATAAAACTTAACCATTTATTTCATAAAGTTTGTTGTTATTAAAACATACATAAAAAAAGGTCTAACATCAACAAGATCATATAAAATTTTAAGGTGTTTACCAATTTCATCAATGCATCGTAAGTCTACGATCTGCAACCAAGTTGCTCTAGAAGTTTAAATTTTCATATGCACCAGAGTCATATTAGCTAAATTTTCATGTGCGGTTACGGTAGTCACCCACCGTTGTACCAAACAGGAACTTAATGTGTCTAGCAAGTCTAGATAAACTTAGAGTATGATATTGGGTCTTATTGAGTTCATGGTAGTATCTATTAAGAATCCAAAAGACTATAACATAGGGTTGACCAAATCAAAAGGTTGTATAATACTTTTTTAGATGTTGAAGATGAAGTGAGATTATGGATTGAGAAAAGAAGATAGAAACTGATATAACGTCGATTTGAAAGGCAAAACATGGAACCACACTCCTTTAAAGAATAAGGATGAAGAGAAAATGTGTAGTTGATAGTCAACCAACATACGGACAATCAATCGCAAAAGTGGATTCTTAAGCCATCTATATTGCTCAAGAAAGATATTAGATGATTGCGCATGAATATCTATTTACTTAAAAATGGGGTTATATTGATGACATGGTTGGTTGATATGAAAGTTAAAAACTTTGTCAACAAAGCGTTTTTGAACGGTAATTCAATTGACATGTAGTTTTCTAAATTAGTGTTGCTAGTGGTGATCTTGTATAGTTGATCAAGAATGTGTGGAATATGGCTATTGTAGGTTGCTTATATCGAAAATGAGTAGGTTTCACTAATTGTTATATATTGTGTTAACAAATATATCGTAATTGATATTTGAGATCTTAATAACATTTAACAATAATACATGGTAACATAAATTTGCATAATGTGCAAAGCGTGCTATAAATAATTGTTTGTCTTAATACAATTTTTTTCTAGCTTAAAAGTTGTTTGGCATAAAAATCAGTCCAGCATTTAAATAACAAGACAAAATTAACAAACATTTAGGTTCGGGAGAATTTTAATAATGATTGAAAAAGATTGAAAAAAAACTACTTTCCATTATTATAGAGAGAGATACGACAATACCAATAATCAAAGAGTTTAGTTATGATAAATATTTCGAAATAACATCTCTAAATTATTTTTTATTTTTCTTGAGAGACGTGATTTATGATATGTTTTTTTTTTAGTTTTAGAAAACTGTTTAAAAATTATAATTTATGCTACCGAAGATATTATTTGATTGAGTTGCGGACTAGGTCGCTTTTTTAAAAACATTTCGCGGCACTACCCAAATTGTGTAAGGCAGACTATCAATCACGAAGTCTCCAGAATAAAATAGCTCAGATTCACTGTATCGGAGTTTCACTACACCGTAGAAAACCGTTCTAGAACTACACCATCAGTATGACGGTCAAAGTCACTCTCAATATGACAATTAAAGTCATTCGCAATATGGTACTATGACCACTCATAAATCAAAAGGACTACGACACAAAAACCGCTCATAAAAGGATAATGGTATTAGAACCACTCAAAAGTCAACGAAACTACGACATAACAACCGCTCTAGAAATCAATAGGACTACAGTACAAAACCGCTCTAAAAATCGAAGGGGCTACGACATAACAATCACTCAAAAAATCGAAGGGACAACAGTACAAAATCGCTCATAAATATCGAAGTGACATAAAGAAATAGGATAAGTGGCTTAAAAATCAGTCGAGCAGAATAGAAACGAGAGAAAAGAGAAAGTTGGGAATTGTATCCAACTTTGGTGTACTTTTCACAATAGTTTGAAACTCATTATATAGTGATGGAAGCAAACTCACATATGTTTTCTATCTAATGTGGGAGTTTAGTATTTATAGAGTTGAAAACTACTCAAAATATGAGAGTTTTCTAATGTGAGACTTCAACAATTTTTAAATTCACTCAATGTTCCAACAATCCCCTACTTGAATTTTGAAAAAGTGTTTATGAAATAGTGTCAAACGCTTCTATAAGATCTGAAATAACAATGTCAATTATAAGGAAGGAGGATTTGAATTACAATTGCCTCTTTTAAAAAATTCCTGTTTAAAAACTGAAAAGTTTAACTCAAGATTGATCTTGGTTATAAACAAAGAACATTCTAGGTTAGTGGGAAAACAACAATATCAATTTATCAATATAAAAACTGAATGGAAGACAAACAATAAATAGAGATAGAGATAAAGAGATCACACAAGCATATATCCTGGTTCACCAAATACGGGTTACGTCAAATCCTCACAAATGTGAGATTTTCCATTAAGTGCTCAAAGCAAGAATGTGCATGCTTTTGACAAATCAGTTTTGATCTATTACACAGTCTCCACCTTTCTACCTAGAAAGGATTTTCACAGATTACCTAACACTATTTCAGAAAGGATTTTACAATCAACCTTTTAAATCATAAAATGATTTTTACACACTACTCAAGCTATGTTAACAATATAGCCTTGAGTAACAAAGTAATGATTTTGAGAATGTTAGAATATGGATATTTCTCAACTCTTGTTTGAGAAATAGATTCTGTATTTTAGAACTCAGTTATTACTGATTTGAAAAAAACTCAGAGAATGAAACTTCAACTTTAGAATGATTTTGACAAGCTCGAGTATAATTGAATGATTGGTGTTTTTCTTGGCACTTTGAGTTGTGTTTTTGTCCTTCATCGTGAAGCTTTACTTATAGGCTTCAAGAGAGTTTATGACAGCTCATTTAACCGTTGGAAGTAGGTCAGCTGTTATGAGTAAGTGAATGGATAAGATCAGCCATAAAGCAGGATTGTTCATGATGAAGCCAGGGATGTTCTTGAAATCCAAGAACGTTCTTCGAATTGGTTTAAGATGAACTGACTTGTACTTGTAATATTGCCAGTTATCTGAAATGATTACTTGCTTTAAGTCATGTGTGCAGGTCTGTTTAGGTACAAACAACAGAGTCCTTTACATCCTGTTAATTGTACTTGCTTTTGTTTGACTTGGAGAATGATCTTGCTTTATGCATTTTATGGAGCAATGATCTTGCTTTATGCATTTTATTGTTGATGAAGATATGGAATGAATACAACTTCCTGGATCTAATCTTTTGCATTGAAATTTGATCATTCTTGATTATAGCAGATGTGGAGAACGTTCTTCATTTTCCATAAATCTGTCAGGAACATTCTTCGTTTTGCTGATTTTGCTTTCTTGATTTTAATAAGATCTGTTTTGTAATACTTGGTACCTATCTTGTTTTGATACACTTAAAAACATATGTTAAATACCAAGACATTTAGAATCATAATTAAAAGTCTTAATTAACCTTTTGTTTAATTATAATCAAAACATTAATTTGGAATTTTGTCTCAACAAGATCGTGCATAAACAATTGTGTCTCTTGACTTGAACCTTTGCATAGTAAGTAAGATTCAGATTCAACAAGAGTGACTCCTAGTCTTGAAGTCTATCTTTGACATCAAACCCACACACACATTTTTTCTTAAAATTCCATAGGAAGCAGCCTCACTTCCACATTCACATAGGTGAGTCTATCAAGAGTACTCTTGTAGCTAGGTACTCCACTCCACATAGAGTATAAATCTCATTAAGAGTTTCTATTACCTCATCCTATCATCACTTTAGGAATCATGTTTCTCTAATTTATAATAACATGTTCATATCATATCACTTCACGACTTGTTATTACCCATTGAACCTAATTCTTGGGATCTCTAGTCTTTTAGGTCGGGTTACCATCATGAGTGACTCTATAGGCATTAGTCACATCCTTTTGGATGTATTTATGATTTTCTCTCTAGCTAACACTTTTTCCCATAAAGGGATCTCAACTGGCAAGCATCTCAAACAACTCACTTCTTCACTAGTAGTAGCTAGTGTTATCATTTCAGACTTTATAGCGGACTGAGCCAATATCGTCTGTTCTTTGATTTCCAAGATACAACCCCACTAGCTATACTAAAATATAGCCATTGATTGCTTTGGAGTCATCTGATAAAATGTTCCAATCAGCAACATTGTATCCTTCAAGGATGAAAATAAGTATTTGATAATTTAATCTGAGACTCGGGGTCTTTTTTAAGTATCTCATGACTTTTTCAATAGCGTGTCAATACTCCATACTAGGTCTACTAGTAAAATTGCAAAAAAGTCCCACGACGTAGGCAATGTTGGGTCTAGTACAATCAGTGGCATACATGAGGCTTCCAGTGATGCTCGCATATTCAGTTTGTCTAACACCTTCACCGGAGTTCTTGAAAAGTTTCACACTTAGATCATATGGTGTGCAAGCAGGTTTACAGCCAAAATATTTATATTTCTTTAGGATTGTTTCAACATAGTGAGACTAATCCAAAGAAATTCCATTTTCTGACATAGTAATCTTGATTTCAAGGATTACATTCACTTCTCCGAGGTCTTTCATATCAAAGTTATTACACAACAATGATTTCACAATATTTACAACATGAATGTTTGAATCAAATATGAGTAAGTCGTCTACATAGAGCCATATGATAGTGCAAATGTCATTTTCAGATTGTAGTAAATACATTTGTCACTTTCATTCACTTTAAACTCATCGATATAATCAAGTTATCAAACGTTTCATGCAACTTTTTAGGAGCTTGTTTAAGATCATACAATGATTTGTCTAACTTACAGACCTTGTTTTCATGTCCATGAATCACAAAACCTTTAGGTTGTTTCATATAGATTTCTTCTTCCAAATCACCATTTAATACAACAGTTTTGACATCCATTTGGTGTACCACTAAGTTATGAATAACACCAAGTGAGATGAGTACCCTAATGGATATAATTCTAGTGACCGGTGAAAAGGTGTTGAAGAAATCTATATTTTTCTCTTTGTTTAAAACCTTTGGCTACAAAGCGAGCCTTGTATTTATCAATCATTCCATTGGGTTTTAGTTTCTTTTTCAATATTCATTTACACCCTGTTGGTTTGCAACCATGAGACAAGTCTACAAAATGTCGGGTCATGTTAGACTCTAGAGAATCCATTTTATCATTTATTGCTTCTTGCAATAAATCTACATCCAAAGATGACAAAGCTTCTTAAAGATTTGCAGGATTCTATTCTAAAGTATAGGTTGTATAATGAAGTCTATAATCTTTAGCAACTTTGACTCTCTTACTTCTTCGAGTTTCTATTTCGCCTTGTTTGCTGCTTTCAGTGCTTCTTGTCACAAGAACATGACTTGGTTCGTTGCCCCCGCTATTTCTCAAATTAAAAGGGAATTTATTTTCATAGACGTCAACGTCAATTGACTCTATGATCATTTACGCATTTAGGTCATAAAACCTTTACGCTTCATTGTTTATTGCATACCCAGTGAATATACATTCATAGGCTCTACTAGCTAGTTTAATTCGCTTGGGATTAGGGATTTTGACATAAACCAACACCCCCCAAGTTTGAAAATAAGACAAGTTCGGTTGTCTTTTCTTCACTGTCTCATAAGGAGATGTTTTGTTTTTAGATTTAGGAACTCTATTCAAAACATAGCAAATAAGCAATATATTTTTCACACACCAATGAGACGCAACACAAGAGTTAAGCATATTAGCAACAACTAGTTCAATAAGAGTTATATTCCTTTTTCAACTTTACCATTCACTTCAAGAAATTATGGCGCAACTACTTCCATGTATAATTCCAGACAATTTATAAAACTCATTAAACAAACTAGAATTATACTTGTAACCTCTTCATCTTTCTACTAACTTGATTTTCAATTTCAGTTACAAAGATCTTTAACATGTCAAGCGTTTCACTTTTATTTTTCATTTCTTGTTAACGTCCCATCAAATTCACATATATCAGAGTGTAATAAATCTAAAGACTCAGATTATCTAACTAAATATTTATGTGAACTTTTTGTTATCTTAGCTTGACTACAAAAATCATATTTTTCAAAATCATTTGAATATAACTTTTGAATTAAATCTAAGTTATTTAAGTTTGAAGTCAAATGTGTTTACATCACATAGTCTAGCATGTCAAAAGTTAAAATCATATAACATGTAAGAAGGAGACATTTTTATTGATTTCAACATTCAAACAGAATGAGACATATTAGATTTCAACATTTAATTTAAATATGCCATGAGTGACGTACCTTAACAGATAATCTCATGAGTTATCTTCTGAATTTTACGGGAGTGAGTCTCCTTAGATCTGTCATCGATCATCTGATACTTTAGGTAGCAGCTCACAACATGCTTATTCAGAGCATCTCTAGCATTATTGCTGGAACTATAGTAGTTATATAGATCATCAGCAAGTCAATTAAGAATATAATTATTATAATTATTATCCCATAAGTTAATTCTCCAGCTTTCTTATCATTTTCTGTTTGCCTCAAACTGAAATAGTTTATTGAAATTAGAGGCAACAGAACCAAATCCAGTAATCTCTTTGGTTGACATGACAAAAAGAAACGTCTTAAAATTGTTGTTTGAGTTTCAGAAAACTGTATAAAAATCACAATTTCTGCCACCGAATATATTATTGGGTTGAGTCGCGGACTAGGTCGCTCTCTTTAAGACGATTCACGGCACTGCACAAATTGTGCAATATAGACTATCAACCACGAAGTCCCCAAGATAAAACAACTCAGATTCATTGTATCGGAGTTCCACTACACCGTAGAAAACCGTTCTAGAACTACACCCTCAATATAGCAGTTAAAGTCACTCTCAATAAGTCACTCACGATATGATACTATGACCACTCATAAATCAAAAGGACTACGATACAAAAAGGACTACAATACAAAAGCCACCCATAGTGGTATTATGATCACTAAACATGAACGAAACTACGACATTAAAATCGCTCTAAAAGGGTGAAATGGCTCGGAAATCGATAGAGCAAAATAGAAAAGAGATAAAAGAGAAAGTTGAGAATTGCATCCAACTTTGGTGTACTTTTCACAATAGTTTGAAACTCATTATATAGTGATGGAAGCAAACTCGCGTATGTTTTCTATCCAATGTGGGACTTTAGTATATATAGAGTTGAAAACTACTCAAAATACGAGAGTTTTCCAATGTGGGACTTCAACAATTTTTAAATTCACTCTATGTTCCAACATGGTCTCTTTTATTAACAAGTGATTTCTATACATGCATTTAGTCTTTTTTTTCGTATTTTATTTTTGTTTTTGTGATTTTGTCGTTTTGGTGCAGCGTTGCATTTGTTCGTCATCTCAATGCGAGGTTTTGTTTTTCCATGTTGTTGCAGTGTTCGTTGGTTCAGATTTAGAAATCAACTTCAATAAATGATTTTTGCAGTGTCAATGTTACAACTTCGGAGACATGGGTATTCTGAACATTTCAATAATGTTATAGTTGAAAGTTTTGTCAAATTTGTAGTCATTTTGTCATTTATAATTTAGGTGTTGTGAATTTATTCGCATATTTAACCTTTTAAGTTTTAGAAAATTTGAATTGTAATATTCTCAATCAATGTAATTTCTATCGATTTGAATGAACGAATATCGTTTTTAATAAAAAGAAAGAAAAAACAATCATAATGTATATTTTTTATTTTATTAATTTTTTTAATCTATAGAAATGGTAAATAAATTCATACACAACTACCAAAACTAATATTCAAATTCCAAACATATATTCAGTCTAATAATATAAATAATTTGCTAGGACTTTTCTATTTTTATTCTGTTGCTCGTCCGTTTCTATTTTTAATTATAATAAATAAATGTTTACAATCCCATTGGAGAAGCTTCTCATGCTCGAGTATTTACTTTTGTAGTTATTGACACATCAAGCAATTAATATAAAAAATGCTCAACAATCTACCACTTTA
Organism: Cicer arietinum; assembly: GCF_000331145.2. Lineage (NCBI taxonomy): Eukaryota > Viridiplantae > Streptophyta > Magnoliopsida > Fabales > Fabaceae > Cicer > Cicer arietinum. The sequence continues at coordinate 53,084,903 of NC_021166.2, forward strand.
TGCAAATATCTATTGCATTTTTTAGCATAAAAAATCTATTACATTTTTGCATTAATGCTTATTATCTACGCATAAAAATATGCTTATTGTTCTGGATTTCTTTTAATTTAACCAATGGTTTTGAATTCAGTCATAGATATTCAACAAATCAATATTAAAATTCTTAGGATAGAGCTTAACTTTCTTAATCATATATAGAAACCAGTAACACGCAAAGATTTCCATTTAATATAAGAGATTGTATCTTAAATTGTGTTCAATAAATAATCATTTTAATCTAAATATCTTAATAATTTAACTAACAATTTCTTTAATTACCCTTCACCTCTATCGAACTAAATTCTACATGTGCTCCTACTCTTTGAATAAGAATATAATATAAATTTGCCACAACATTATTATAACAGACTATTTCTGTCTCCAAACGAATAGCCTAGTATTTGAATATCGATGAATTTATATGCAGGAGGTTCAGGATTTAATCTAACATTTTCCCCTCCCTTAATGTATATACTAATTTTAACAACAATAAAAAGAACAGATAATTACTAAACCACATTCAAAGAAAGAAATATCAAATGAAAAGCTGCAATTTGAATTACACTGTGATGAATTTGTTCATATGACCCTCTACAATAAAATGTCACTGTATTCCTATATATCACTGTAGCCAGACAAAAATTACACCTCAAAATCTGAAGCATATGTTTGTAGGCTAAAATCTCCAACACCTAAACTGTTCAAAACACCATCTTTCTTGAATTTACCAAAAAAACAAACCAACCTTTCAAATTCCAATTTTTAACCCTTTAAAAGCTATGATGTATATTCTAAAAAAGGACAGCAAAATTCATTGATAGTGAAAAATGCATGTGAAGGAAGAAGCACAAATATATCAAAAAAATATGAATTCTCGGCCAAGCCCTATGTTGATGAATATTCACTTTGGCTGTTTTCTCTTTGACTGTGACTTACTGCGGGTCAATAAGATGGAGCCACGCGAACTCTGGGTCTGATGTCCGAAAACGTCCCTTATTGCACATTCTGATTCCTCGTCATCACTATCAATTTTATCAGGTGTATACCGATTCTGGTATGCTCGAAGTTGCAAAAGATAGACATTGAAGTAGTAGCTAACTAAAGCTGCCCTGCTCTTCATAGGAAATGCCTGAAAAATATGATCCCAGAAATATCTCTCAGATGATGGAGGGTTCGCCTGTATCACTTCCCTGAAATTTTTCTCTTCTTCATCGGTCCAAGAATGCCTAACATCTTCACCGACCTTGTCGAGATTCCATTTGTAAAAAGCCACACCTAACTCAAGCTTAACCTTGGCCTTTTTCTCAGAAATGTGGAATCTGACACACTCAACAGAACCCGGCACTGAGCAGCCACAAGAATCTTCTCTTCCCTTTCCTATCGGATCCCTTTCGATAAGAAATCTGGATTTCCCCATTTCCGATGGCCATACTTGGGTTCCGAACCACTTAGGATCACTTTCAGAAGTCATGCCAGTCCACTCTGGCAATGCAGCTTGATAACATCGCCCCGCACGGGTATGCCTCAATGGATACCTAACAGAACCAGAAGGTGCACGCGGGGCATCAAGCAACTGATTCTCAGCGCGATCATTGGTACGAGGACTTGGTGTTCTGTCCAAATCTCCTTCAGCTCCTATAGATGAATTTGACGAGCTTCGTGAAGTTGGTGAATGTGTTCCATATAATAGCTTCTTGCCGCGTTTCAACCTTTCTCTAAGATTGTAGGTTGTCTGAATAGGATCATCATACATGCTAGGGTGCATCTTCTGACTCTGCAAAATGATACAAGGTTTTGGTGTTAATGCAATATAACAAGGAAATTTAAAATTTTGTTTTAATGATTGAACCAAATATTTATTTATATATATATAAGTAACAGTATTTACAAAAAATTTAAGGAATCTTGAGAACCAGTTAATAAAAAGAAAAGACCTTTATTACCCAAAAACAATAAAACATGCAAGTACTTGTATCAAGAATTTGTCTATAGATGGTAAAATTTATACTTGCAAATTATTAGATCATAATTTAAACTGCAATTTGATGTATGCTCTCCCAAAAATGGCCCATAATTGCATAAGTTAACCATGCTTTAAATAAAAAGGGCTCATAAAAGTGAGAATGTTTGCCTAGCCACCTTTAATAAATATTATAATATAATAATATATCATACATTAATAGCAAGGAAAGAGAATAATTCACACAAAAAAACACTATAGCATACTTCCAAACAATAACTAACTAAAAACAATGTATTAATATATACTTTTCTTTAATACGATAAACTTCCAAATACTGTCAGTACCTCTCAACTTTTTTTCTTTCAAAACAGAGTCCAACAATCAATATTTTTGTAGAAAGAGTGCTCAATTTCATTAGCGTTGCATGATATCTTAAAATGATATTAAATAATCACATAGTCAAATCATGAAGGAATTTAAGCATGTCAGAATTAACATAAGTTTACAGTAGCTAACAGCCAAAAAGAAAGATCAACAATATCAATGTCTCATAAAACAACACTGACATGTGGCAGCACATCAAATTTAATAAGTCAACAGTAGTCTACATGACAAACAAAATCAGCAAACAGAATGAAACGGCAACAGATACCTTGAAAAACAGAATAATTACATGTAGCATGTAACTGAACAAATAATATTAATTGCACAGAACATAAACAGAACAGAGAATATACAAATTTATAGAAAATTTTCACTTGATTTAATTCTTTTGAGTCTACTAAATTTCCAGCATGCATCAGCAACATACACATTAATTAAAGCAATTAAAGAACAACTAAATCAGCTTAATATAGCATTGTTTTATCAGATTATTACCTGCCAATTATGCTGTTCAATGCTCGACTCTTTTTTGTGAAACACAGCCACTCGAAACAACAAAACCCGCTTCCAAGCCTCCTGACTACTGTTAGACTTCCACTTCGACTTGTCAGGCATGTAACCAATTGCAGGATCACAAGGGTTTTTCGCAGCGTCAGTAACCCAACTCAGCAAATCAAACAAAGATTCTCTCTTTCTCTTAAAACCAGAACTCCCTCCATCACCACTAGACGAATCCAATACCGAGACACTATTACCACCAGTACCATCATCACGATTCTCACCTACAACATTCAATAATCCAGACGACTCACCACTCTTCACCACATCAGAAGCATCCACCGTCGGCTCAATAGAAATTTTTCCTCCATCAACCTCTTCAACTACTTCCATTCCATCATTACCCTCGCACAATTTTCCAACATCGGATTCATCAATCATCCCCGGGTTTGTCACTTCCAAACCACGAGAACCTCCATTGTGACCTTTCACTTCTTTCTCCTCAGTAGACTCCAAATTCAAATTCTTAACCTCATTACCACCATCAACTCCACCCTTAACTTCCTCCCCAGCCACCACATTCTCAATCTGATTCGACAACAACCCTTTCACTTCGGCTTCCAACTCCATCAAACCACACTCATCAGATACCTTACCGTCACTAACTTTCTTCATACAAGCATCCAAAACACTCTTATACTTACTATAAACCTGTTTCAAAGACGACCCAACATGCACACCCAACCCACATTCTTCCCCAACCAAATCCCACAACTCTCCATTGCAAACAGCCTCATACCCACCTTTCCCCTTAACCACATTTAACAGCTTATACAAATCAACTTTTCTTCCATCACCAAGCATTCTTTAACACAGCAATGAAAACTTCAAAACGACACAAAGCAATGTCGTATATAACTACACTTGAACAAAAAAACGCTATCTTTTACCACAACATCGTAAAACAGCTACAACCCTGTCAAAGATTTCGAATTCAAACCCTAGAAACAAATAACCAAGCTCGAATTCAAAATCATCCATTTCTTTAAAAAAAAAACTGAAATGAATTTTTATTATTATTAACCCCTTTTTTCCGAAGTGTTTTTGTTACGAGAAATCGATGAAAATGAGTTTATGAATGTGAAATTGGCACCGATTAAGAATCTGGATTTAGCTCAAAATTGAAATTTGGCGGGAAAATTCATATGGGTTAAGATCTGATACTACTAGCTAGGGTTTTTTTTTTTTAATCATGCTCTGTGTTTTTGCTTGTTCTGTCACCTTTGTGTGTGTGGCAAAAAAAAATTGATTTTCATTTCACAATCTCGCGCTTTCTTTCTCTCTCTAAAAATATTGAATGTTAATTGCAGAGAGAGAGAGAGAGAGAGGGAGAGGGGTCAAAATTCAAGTTTTCAACAGAACAAGACCCTAATCTTCAAAATCTGAATTTTCATTGGAAGTAAAAAAAAAAGAAAGAAAAAAAAAAAGAAAAGAGAGAAAGACGTACCAGTTTTTTTAGAGAGGAAAATAGATGGACCCCTTAGGTGACTTGTGAAATTGAAAATTGAAAAATGAAAAATGAAAATGAAACTTTGTGTTGTGACCTCCTTGACCTTGGTTTGTTACCTATGTGTCTAAAACTAAATTCTTATTTATTTACTTTTTCTCTCTCTCTCTCTCTCTCTTTAGTTTTTTTATCTTTCAATTTGTTTTGGTGGAATTTTGAAGAGAATCATTTTGTAAAAAGTAAAAGAAAATGGGGATTTATTAGGGTTTGTTTGTTTGTTGGTTGATGAGAGGTACAAGTGCACACAACCCTCTTATATATTGGATGGGTTAGAGACTTATAGGATTCATTCATTCATTAACTTTGGTTAATTATTAACTAGATATACGGTTGAGTTGGGGTTTTGGGTTGGTGGATTTTTTTTATTATTAGTAATAATATTATTATAGGATTTGAATTATTTCTTTATTAAGATGTTGGAAAAGTATATAGGATCTATTTGTTTTAGATTATAAAAAAGTGATTTTGATATTAAAAAATTATTTTTCTAGAAATTTAAAAAAAAAAATTATTTTGTATTTGTTTATTGTAAGAAAAATTAATTATAAAAAGTGAAATAGTTTCTAGATAATTATAAAATTATTTTTGAGAAGTTATTAAAAACAATTTCTCACTTGAAATAGTTTCTAGATAATTTTTTAGATTGTAGCAAACACATAAAAACTTTTGAAAATAATTATTTTTTTCAAAAAGAACCATAGATTTTTTTTTTTTTTTACAAAAACAACTATAACAAACAGACTCATAATTAAAAGAAGCTTTTATAGGAAAGGAGAAATCAAGGGGCATTGAGTTTGTCATAAAAACATGGTGCCTTTTTGGATGGCTATAAGAAATTTCAAGATTTATCAACTTGAACCTTTTCTGTCAAGAAGATATCCAATTAATTGAGGGCATTAATCTTATCTCAGATTCTGTTTATTTAAATCATAATTACTGGACATTTTTTTGTTAACTTCTTTTTGTGATCAAAGTATATTTATAAAGTAAATTACTTTTTAAGATTTTTAATATCTACAAGATTTTAATAATTATGAACTAGCAGTGTAAAATTTATACATATACGTTTATTCACATTTCACTTTGTAGATATATTTTTACATTATTTTTTTTACGAAAATATATTTTTACATATATTTTAGAAAGTAATATCAAGACTTGATATATGCACAACTGAATGCCTCTGTGAAAGATTACATTGGCAATCTATAGATATTGAATTTTATTTTAGAATGCTTATAAAAAAAATATTTATTTTAGAATAGCACAAATATTTATTTGATATATGTGATATTTTTCAAAAAAAAAAAAATTCAATACTATTCCGTTCTAAAATATAAATATAAATAAATTAAACAAAATTGATGTATTAAATTAAAAAAAGTTAAATAGACCAACTTTTTTTAATTTATTTTTATTTATATTTTAAGATTGATGGAGTAAATTTGCATCCATTTTAATTTTTTTGTCCTCATTCATGTATTTTTCATGTACTAAAACAACAAATGGTCTCAAAATATTGATTATTTTATATTCATAATTAATGCTTATCTATTTATTGATCAGTTAAATAATTTAATTTTTTTAGTTTAACATAGAGTTAATTATTTAAAATTTGATTACTAAAGACAAACTTTTTTCATCCAATTTATAAAAAAATATTCAATTTACATGTTACTTTTGTATTTATAACTGATTTTTCTAATATACAGATATTCTCTTTTATATATAGAATTATATGTTGCTTTTATATTAGTTTACACTTAGACTAAAATATTATATTTAAATATAATTTTAACCTCTCTATTTTACTCAAAATAAATTTTTAATCTTCTCAAATATAAAATTGATTTTTAATTAATTTTTGAAGATTTTTTTGTCACCATTATTTTTATAATGTGACCATTTTCATCAATGGCTTGACACTTAGATGATATTAATATATGTGAGTTGGATAAAATATATTTCATATCATTATAGTTGTAATTAATTTTATTTATATTTTAAAATATAAACAATAAACATATTTTATTTTATTTACATATTAAAATATATAACTAAAATGTTTAAAGTTTATTTATTTTATTTCACTTTTTTGAAATAATTTAAAATTTTAATGTATTTATCTATAATATTCGAAATTTATGTATTTTCATTTAATACAATTTTTAATATTTAAATTTATTATATTAATATTTTTTAATAATTCTTTTATTTATACATTTAAATATTAAAAATAAATTTATCTTATTTTATTTACAAATTATATATTTAATTTAAAATTAAACCTTTAAATATTTATAATTGTTATTTTTTATCTAACAATAATTTAAAATATTTAAAAGTTATTTATTTTACTATTAATATTTTAATACATAAAAAATAAAAAATAAAATTAATTACAACAATAATAATATGTATATATTTTATCAAACTGATAAATATTATTTAAGTGTCATGTCATTAATTAGAATGTCACATCATGAAAAATGGCAGAAAAAAAAATCGGTTTTAAAAATGAAATGACTAAAAACTAATTTTAGACAAAATAGAGAACAAAAAATGCATTTAAGTCAAAATAATAAATATGATTTTATTCAATCCAACAGTTAAATGATTAATATGTTACTTTTGTATTTATTACATATTTTTCTAAAATATGAATGTATATGTTGCCTTTTTAGATAGAGCTTAATTTTCGGTATAAAATATCATTATCAAACATTTCACAATCGCTCGCGTCGATTATTTTAAAAGTGACATATAAACAAATATTTTTAAATATCATAATTGTAATTAATTGTTAGTATAAAAGTTCCTTATATTGAAAATATATATAAATTTAATATTTTTGATACAAAATTATTTGTTGCTTTTATACTAGTGTACACTTGAATACTCTTAAAGAGTTCATAAATTTAGAAAAGAAATATTAAATACAATTTTATTTAATCTAACTACTATTATTCACTAGTGTAAAGATGATCATCAACGCATTTATCTATCCACTTTTTTTATATTAAAGTAATTAAAGGTATAACATTAACACGGTTATTTTAGAGAAATTAGTTATTTGATTGGTAATATATATATATATATATATATATATATATAACAGGTTTTAAATGAATAATAAAATTGGAAAAAAAATTACATAAAAAATTGATATCCTTTTTAATATAGACAATAATATAAAAGATTTTGTTATCTTTTCACGAAAAAAAAATTCAGTTATTTATCTGAATAACAAGAGGTAAAAATGTAAGTGAAATAGTTTAAACGAAGAATAAAATTTATAGGAAAAACACACCAGAACTTGATATCCTATTTATATACATGTAGTTTACATTGATTATTTATGTAAATATTTTTAAACTTAGACAACTACTTTATAATAAAGTAGTTCTTATGTTATATATTTGGAAAGAATTATGACATGAAAATTAATACATAACAACAATATATTAAATCAGTTTAGGATGATTTATGTATAAGTATTCAAGTATTGGTTTAATTGGATCCCTTATCATTTAATTTATTTTAAAAATTAAGTTTTCTTTTAATTTTTTTAAAAGTAATTGTTACAGTCACAAATTAAAGTCTATTTTTTAATATAATTAATATTAATATAAATATTTATGACTGACAAATTAATAAATTAGTATTTAATAAAAAAAATTATAGTTATCCTCTAAAAAAAATTATAATTATTAATAAAATAGCCAACATCAATTGGTTTTTGATAGAAGATTATAAATATCAATTTGATCTTTAAGAGTATGTTCGAATGAACGAATTTTTTGAAGTAATATAATTTAGAAGATAATTCAAATTTTTTAATATAAATTTCAATATTTTAATGATAAATTTGAGAGTTTTAAAACCGAATGGATTTTATGACGTAATTTTTTAAAGTTAAATTAAGAGAATTTTTATTACAACCTAAAAATTAGGATTTTGAAATTTCTTCCTCTATAAAATGTGAATCTCAAACTAGTCCTTGTATTTCTTTCAAATTATGCAAATCGATTCATATATGTTTCAAAAAATTTACATTAGACCCTATTAATTTTTTTGATTTTTTTCAAATTGACCCCTTTAATTTTTTTAATTGCATACTGGTCCTTTTAAAAATTCCAAAATTTTCTCAATTGACCCCTTTAATTTTATTCAGAACTATTAAAATGCATAAAAATAGCCTATTATAAAGTCATTTTTTTTAAATGCCATATTAAAACTTAAAAAATATTTAATTTCATTAATTTATTACTGTTAACATAAAATAGACATTTAAAATATTTAATTATTTATGATGTAATATATTTAATTATTTATTTAAAAACATTAACATGAAATAAACATTTAATATACTAACAGGTGTTATCAAATTTTCATAAAGATTATATTCAAGCTCAAAAGAATCCAATTACATACTACACTTGTGGAACAATAGATTTCTTAGAGGATTTCACATCGGTGAATATAATAGGCGAATTTTTCTTCTTCCATTTCTCAATTTGGTCCTGTTGACACTACCACATTCTTGCAGGTAAAATTGAGCAATGCTAAATTGGAAGGTTCTCTTGTAATGGAAAATACATCTTTTGAGGGATCAACTATTTGAGGTGCAAGTATGTACTAGTATCACTTATTGATTGTATTCCACTGTTGGATTTTTAGAGGAAATTTGATTTTCAAATTCGATCTACCAATTATCATGTTGTGTAACGTTTGTCAATCTTAATATCTAAGTTTGGTTATGCTCCCAAATCAATATACCTTTAGTTTTTCCAAAGTCATATAACTTTCAATATGACTGATGATCACACATAGTATGACACTTAATGGTTCTATTGGTGCGTTTCAGCCAACTTGTGTATTGTTATTTGATTATCCTTCTCTCTATCTAACTTTTGTTCTACTTTTACATGGTTTTTGTGTTCATCCATTCATTTTTTTTTCTTTCGTGTTCTTATTTTTGTTCATTTTTAATGTGATATTTGCTAGAAGTTTGTTCTTGAGACGCATTATTGTTAAATAGCCGCTATGACGACACTATATCATAGTGGAATTTGAACAAAACACTATTGTTTTATGATACGCTATTTAGTATACCTATATATATATATATATATATATATATATATATGGAGGGAAAGAAGTTTTTGTTGCAGAAAACAACCTATGTCTTTGGTGGTTATGAAGGAGATAAGAATTTTTAAGGTTAATTGGATGGATATATGAGAATTTGTTATTTGAAGATGAACAAATTAGGATTGAAGATGAAGGTTGTTGAATTTTTATTAAAAAAATTCGGTTGAAGATGAAGATTATTGCGTTTTTATTATTTAATTAATTAATTTTTTAGTTTTAAGTTTTTAATTAAATAATTAAACAAATTAATAAAATAAATTTTAAATTTAAATATTGTCTAGTCAACAATAATTAAACAGTCACTATGTGTCACTTTATCCAAAATTAGTCATGTCACTGTTTTTTTACTAAAAAAAATTCATATAAACGACATTTTAAAAGCTTATTAGAATTTATAAGGGTATAAATCAAACAAAAAAAAATACTAAAACTAAAATCAAAATAAAACATATTTGTAAGGATAAAAAACATGTTTAAACTTTATAGTATAAGTTGTTAGAGTCGTACTAGTGTTTCAATATTTTAGTATCCTATTTTGTTAGTATTGAATATGTATTATTGTTAATTATTCATTTTCATTTATGTTTCTTATTTGGTAATATTTTATAATTGTTTGAAAGATCTGTTTTTTATATTGATTTGTAAGTCTAGAATTCAAAAAATATAAATAAATAAAAAAAATAGAGATTTCACATCGGTGTCATATTACTGATGTGAAAAGTCTTAAAAATAACACAAAAATGAATGAATGAAATATGTTATATATTGGACAATGTGTTACATTTGTTACACGTAGCCCGTTGTGAAATGTTTTAAGATACTACATCAGGAGCAAGCACATTTTGTCCCAATGTGAAATGTTTTTTTGGTAGTAGTGTCATAAGTTAGACTTATACTTTCAATTTTTTAATAGATCAGATTCAAATCTTGTAAAGTATAATTCGACTAACACTACTCTCACCCTTAATGAGATGTTCACTAACAAATTATGGGTGAAACAAATGAATAGAAAATAAATTTTTCGTCCATAGAAATTTTGTTTTAATCTTTGTAAAAAAATCATATATTTTAGTTTCTACAAAATTATTATGCAAACACTTTTAGTTTTTATTGGAGCATCAACATGTGATTTTGAATGATTATTTTGCAAACATGTTTACAACACTAAAAAATTCTTCTACAAAAAATGAACTCAAAATTTGATTCTCATGTTCATATTTTATGGACTTTTATCTTGAATGTACTACTTTTAAAAAATTCATATTTAATTCATCTTAAATTAAAAAAATTTACATTTGTGCAGATGAATATTTAATAATATTCTAAACATGATTGCAAAAAAACATTCAAAAATTTAAAAGTTAAAGCATGTTTCATTTCAACAATGACTAAAACAACATGCGATTTCTTTTTTCAGGACTAAAAATGAAATATAAATTTTTTATAAGAACTAAAAACTAATTCAATCTAATAATTTATTAATCCATTAAGATGGACTAAAAATCAGTTATCCAATCTAATGTATCCACTAAATACAAAACACAATTCAATTTATCTATTACCATATTTTAAATTAATGGATATACATCAAATTTGTCTAATAATTTTTTTTTATCATTCTAATAAATTATATACATACAAAATAATTTTTTTTGTTAAATCTAAAAAAATTATTTATTATTAAAAGATTATCAATTAAAAAAAATAGTATTTTTTATATTGTTTTTAAAAAGCTATTTTTACCATTTTAAAAATAAGTAATTTTTTAAAATAAATTTATTTACAATTTTAAACATAATATTTATTTATAATTAATTTAATAATAGATGTGGTGATTGGAAGCGACCATAACTAGAACTCTGGTGGCCACCACGATGGTGGGTGGTTGACAACGGAACACTAGTGACTTTATGGTGGTTCACAGGGAAACTATGAAGGCTACACGACGGTGGACGAGCTCCAACCACCATTATTATTTTTATTTTAAAATATTAAATAAAATTATTTGAAATTATTTATTTTTAAAATAATAAAAGAATCTAAATAATATTTTTTTTAAATTAAAATAATAAACACCAAAACTACTTATGTGACAAAAATCATACATATTTTAAATTAATATTAATATTCTTTAGTTTAAGTTGAAGTTTTATTGTTTTTTATTTATTAAATTATAATAAATTATTTTATTAGATCATAATCTCAATATTTTTTATTTATTACATTATAATATATGTAAGAACTACCCTTTTATAAAATCATACATATTTTAAAATTAATTATTAATATTTTTTATTTAATATCGAATTTATCTTTTTGATTTATATTTATATTTTATTAGAATTCAATTTTTTATTTTATTTTATAAGCATAAGTGAACACATTTTTATTTTATTGCATTTTACTAATTTCTAACTTATTTTATATGTAGGATAAGAATTTTAACTCAGACATGATTGAATAATGTATTATTAGATTTTCTGATAACTTCATGGCCGGTATTTAACCTGACCATTAGCACATACCTCAATTAAGGAGGTTGCAAGTTTTTGCTATAATAAAGAAAAATTACATTAATATCCTTAACTTTTACACTCTTGAAATTTTATAAAATTTCGGCTAGAGTTAATATCCTTCATCTACTTCATCTGGTTTGATATATTCTAATAGGTTGTGATGAATTCTGGCTAGACCTAACATTGCATATGTTAATAAATTACAGTAATTAAAATAGATATCGTGGTGTATATTGTTATAATTTTGAGTTCTATAATCGATGTATTTTGAGTAGAATTATTTTCATGAGTATAATTGTGGTTGTTGTGTTATTGTTGCACATGTATATATTTGAGTTTAATATGTTAATGTGATATGTTATTTATACCTATTTTCTTATTACGTGAATTAACATAGTCAAATGCATCATATAGATTGATATATGTGAAGTCTACATGCATTATGTACTCATGTTGGTATGTGTATGGGGACTACACTTTATTTTATAATTTTTAAAAATTATTTAAATTACACTTTTTGTTTTGATTAAAAATTCAATTTTTAAAATTAAAATATACAATCTCCAAAATCTTTAAGACAGATAACTTATATCTTATCCCGTCTCCCATCGACCACCATCAAATAGACTCTTAAAGATTTTTGATATATTTTGACTTAAATATTATTTATAGTTATATTTGAATGTATATTATTTATGGTTATAACTCATGAACATGCAATCTAACAATATTATTTTATAAAATGATAAGATATAATTTAATGTTTGCTAAAAAAATATATAATTTAATGTTGGTAGAATTTCTTTTACACTATCTTTACATAATAATTAAATTCTTTTTTTACTAAATAATAATTAAATACTTATTTTCATTTAATTAAATTTTTGTATCTTTTGTTGTGGACGAGTTGCATAGGCCATATAGAGCCTGCCTATCGTAGGCCCATTAACCCACTTATGTTGAGGGAATTTCCTTTTCCCCTCCCATTCTTTAAAAACCTGATATTTTTATTTTATTTTATTTTTGACAAAATTACCCCTCTTTTGGATAAACCTCATCCAAAAATATACCTTCGAAAAGCGGTTAATTGTTAAAAATAAATAAAATTTGGGAGACTTTTAACAACATATCCACTGAGGTCTATTATCCTGTATAAGCCTCCTCGTTTGTAATTGTCTTTTTTTAAATAATTATTTGATACTATACTTTGATTTGAGGTTAGTGTAAAACTGTATATATATTTTTTCACATAGCATAATTTTAAAGAATTTATTTATTTTTCTATGTGTTTTTTCTTTGAATTTTTATATGATATGTAAATTCAAATATTGTATAATTGATAATGACGCAGAAATACTCTATCTTTTAACAATATGATGGAGAAAGACTATAGAAAGTAAAGTTAAATAACAAATATATAGAAAATATTATGTTAAGATTCGTACCAGAGGAAGAATTGCCCGTTGCATACACTTGGCTTTCTTATTAGACATCAAACCTGTTTCTATTTCATTAAAACAATCGCATTACTACATTAATTAATCATTGAAAGGAAGAAAAAAAAATCAAATATTATAAAAAAAATCTTTGGCTTTAATAAATCAGTTTGATTTCCTAAAATCCTTAAAGACAAGTTTGCATAATAGGGAATTCTTATAAGGGAGATCTCATAACATTCAGGGATTGATTAACTGAATAAAGTTGCTTAAAATATTTAGGTGTAATTCTGATACCAATAGTAATGGGTATAATACCTCCCCTATGTGGAAAATGAATGGATTGAATAAAAAAATAATTATTAGTCCCCTATGTGGAAAATGAATGGATTGAATAAAAAAATAATTTTACTAATAATGGATGGATAAAAAAATCCCTTAATATTTACATCCACTTGAAATTTGTTAAAAAAATCAATTCATCTATAACCAAATTTATAAAAAAAATAAATAAATTGAATTGCTGTAATTTGTGATAGAAGAATGAAGACTTGATTATGTGAAACTATGGTCCTTATTCAAAGTGAATATTTAAATCACAGGTTAAGTGGTTGAAGGAGGGAGATGCAAACACAAAATTCTTTCACATATTTGCAGCAGGCAAGAAAAGACAATTCAATCTTGTCAAATGAGGTGGAGGTAGGTAGGGTTGAATGAGTTCTACATGTTAGGGAGACAATGTTTAATCATTTTGATGGGGATTTCATATCAAGAAACCTGGTTCAAGCGAATTTAGGTAGGCTGCAGTTGAAGCCTTTAACCGACTAAGAGGTTGTATGGTTCGTTAGTGAATTTTCTGATGAAGAAGTGAATTCAACGGTTTGGGATTATGATAGTTTCAAGAGTCCTAATACGGATGAAGTTCATATGAGTTTTGGGAGGATGTGAAAATGGATTTAATCTGATTTATTTGTGAATTTCACTCTTATAGTAGATTGGTGAAATGGTCTAACTGCACTTTTATTGCGCTTATTCCCAAAAAAATTAATCCTCAGAAGGTTCCCAATTTCAGATCAATTTCGCTTGTTGGATGTATGTACAAAGTTTTATCCAAGGTACTTGCCAATAGACTGAATAGAGTGATGAGTAAACTGATAGCAGAAACACAATCAACTTTTATTAAAGGGCGTCAAATTGTGGATGGAATCCTTATTACAAATGAGTTGGTGGATGAAGCAAAATGTAGAAGGGAAGACTTGCTCTTGTTTAAAGTGGATTTTGAGAAAGCGTATGATTTAGTGGAATGGGACTGTTTGTGTTTGATCATGTCAAAAATGAATTTCCCGGCCATGTGGAGGAATTGGATTTTGGAACGCTTGAGTACGACATCAATGTCTGTATTAGTAAATGGTAGTTCTATTACTGAATTTCAGTTGGGTCATGGTCTTTTAGGAGGATCCTATATCCTCTTTTTTGCTAGTAGATGAAGGTTTAAATGAGTTGGTGAATGCTTTTGTGGATGCGGGTTTGTTTAAAGGATTTCAGAATGGTGAAGAAGAATCCTTTAGGGTGTCTCATTTTTATTTCGCATATCACACACGGAGAAAGGAGTTGGTCTAATATTCGTGTGTTAAAAGCAATATTTCTCTTGTTTGAATTAGTGGTTGGTCTTCAAGTTAACTTTCTAAGAGTTCTCTTGTGGGTGTCAATATTTCTTAGTCTTGGTTGGAGGAGACATCTAGGGCCCTTAATTGTAACACGCGTCATACACCTTTTAATTATTTGGGTTTGCCTACTGGAGGAAATCTAATACATTTATTCTTTTGGAACCGATGATTGATAAGATTCATGCTAAGTTGTTTGGGTGGAAGTTCTATAATCTATTGATGAGTGGTCGTCTAATTCTTCTTAAAGTCGATTTGTCTGCCTTATCGATTTACTTTATTTCTCTATTCAAGGCTCTGATAGGTACAATCTCTCAAATTGAATCAATATTTAAATCTTTTATGTGTGTGTGTCGATAGGAGTGAGTTAGTTCGTAAGATACATTGGGGTAATTGAGACTTAGTGTGTCAGCCTCGTGAGGTAGAAGGGTTGGATATGAGGTAGATAAAGAATGTTTATGGTTTAAGGTTCTTTCTAAGAAATATGGGTGGATTTTGTTTTGTAGCAGGAGGAGTATAGGTAAAAAGTCTATTTGGTGGAGAGACATTCAATTGGTTAGGGAAAGGGTAGGAGGGAGTCAATAGGAGTGGTTAAATAATAACCTTTTTAGGGTGGTAGAAGACGGGCTTGATACTTCATTTTGGAGAGATTTGTGGGGAAAGATTTAAATGTTAAATTTTGGTCGTTTGTTTAATTTGGCCACACAAAACAAAGTGGTTGTGGTTGGTATGTTCAGTAGTGGAGTTGGGCGTTGAGTGTGGAGGAGAAATTTGTTTCAATGGAAATAATATATTTTGTCGGAGCGTATTTCTGTGTTACATAACTTTTCATTGCGGGATCAAAAGTTAGATAGGTGGGTGTGGAGACATATTGGAGGCGGCGATTATTTTGTGAAAGACGTTTATTGCTTATTGTTTAAGGGTAACCAATATCCTAAAGTCACATAATTTGATCTTGTGTGGAACAAAGTAGTTTCGTAGAAAGTTTCTTTTGACTGTATTTCTTTTGGTGGCTTGTGGTTTTCAATTTTAAGGTTGTTGGACATAAGTGGTGTGTGTCCCTCTGCACCCGCACTATATGTTCAATCTCATTGTGAATTGTTTTGCAGGATCAAAGGAATAAAAGATAAATTTGACGTTATTTGACTAACATGTATTTGGCGTATTTGAAAATTTCTAAATGTCATTAACCATTATTAACCACTGCATTGACCATTGTCATCTACAGCGTTGACCACAATTTATATTGTGTTGATCACCATAGTGATCGCCTTACAAATTTAACCATTATTAACCACTGCATTGACCATTGTCATCTACAACGTTGACCACAATTTATATTGTGTTGATCACCACAGTGATCGCCTTACAAATTTAACCATTATTAACCACTGCATTGACCATTGTCATCTACAGGGTTGACCACAATTTATATTGTGTTGATCACCATAGTGATCGCCTTACAAATTATTGTTTACCACTCCGGTAATTGCTATCGACCACTTTACCAATTGCCACCAACAAGTGCAACGACTTGCCAAACATTCCTTTATTTTTCATTTTAATCAAATACTATTATTTTTGGTGAATTTACTTTAATCAAATCTAGTTAATTTTCAAAATTAAATACGGTTATTTCTTTATCAATTGTTTATTCAATAAAAATAATCTAATAAGAAGGAAAACAAAATTATACTCATATATATTATCCTAATGGATTTTGTTGTAAAAAAATTTAATGATGAATTTTATCGTCTTTTTTAATAGGACTCATTGGATTATAAAAAAATAAATGAATAGATTAATGATCATATGTGATATCGAATGAATTGATTGAATCTCATTTTCTAGTTTTTGAGTGTTAAAGTTAATGGATGGTGATGAATTTAGTTTTGGATACTCGTGAACAAATATATCATTTTACCTCCTGAAACTCCACAATACCAATTTTTCTATAAAAAATTGTTTTATTTTGGCAAACAACATTTAAATGTTTTGTAGTATGATTTTACAAAATTCTCAAAACAAATAGCTATGATTATCATGTATAAGAGCAATCGATATGGAAATACCTTTACCAAATTTATGACATGGGCCATCATGAGATCGTCATAGCAGTCGCTAGGAATATTTGTTGACAAAGATCTAGCAAGTTTAAAGTGTTCAAGAATTAATGTAGAATAATGAAAAAATAATACAAAAAGGAGAGTAAAATGCTGAGAAAATCTTACAAGAGCAGCATACATAAAACCCTAACTCTGTCTTCACACTAAGTTGTTGCACATATGTGGTTGAGCTTTACTATCTTGAACCACAATGCTCTATAGATTGTTGAATTGGATGGGCAACACTTATATAGATAAAAAAATAAATTAATAAATTTGACTTTATATAGATTTAAAAATAAATTAATAAATTTGACTTTGAAAAAGCATTGACGGAAAAACGGAAACTAAATCATAATTGAAGCACTAAAACATGGTAAAAATATAAATTTTCATTTAAAATATGAAAAGAAAAAAACCATCAATATTAATAATCAACAATGGATTTTGTGAATGTTTCACTCACCAAAGCATATGAGATAAGAACGTATTTAATAATTCATTTATTAAATGCATTAGTGAAAAGTAAAAAAAAACATTATATTTAAATAAAAATAAAAAATAAAGGGAAAAATTGGTTAGTCACCGAAAGTGACTCAATTTTTTTAAGAAAAAGTAAGATGACAAATAATGTGACAAGTGTATAATTCTACGAGACTACGATGATATATTAATAGTTGGATAAATTTCAAACCTTATTTTCATAAGTGATTATTCATTTGATGTGACTATGGTTTTCAATGTTTATGTCACCAATAATCAAAAACAATAAAATCTAAAATTTGTCAACAAAATACAAAATATTACATTTGATCAAAGAGTAATATGTAAAGTTTTCATATACCCAAAAATTATTATTTTCACTAAGACTTCTTATAAGTTTTAGTTATGTTTTTAAATAATTTTTTTGGCCTCTTAATATACAATATTCCCCTGTCAAAACATTTCACTTAGGCCCTGTGATATATTATGCAATGCCTAATTAAATTAATTTCAATTTATTAATTTTACTCGCTTTTACACACAATTAAAAGTAGAATAGAAGTGTAGGTTATCAAAACATAATAGAAATTACAAACAAAACAAAATACACAGTGACCACAAAAAAATATAACCCTAAGTGATTAATTAGCAGGGACATGGTGGCCTAGAGCTCCCATGTCTATTCCCATACTTCTTATAATAGAAGTCAAGTGAAATCCATATGCCTTTCTAAAATATGCACACGAGTCTACCTGTCGTGTGGCATCTCACCTTTATAAACAAAAACTACTCTCCATAAGAGGGTGGTTTCAAACTTTTCTAAGGAGTTTGTTTGTTCACATATCTCCATAAGAATGTTCTTCTAGATGACACCTTCAATATATTCCCATACAATATTATATCTACATTAAGAATGTTATTCTAGGTTCACATTCTCCATTCATCACTTATCATAAAGATTATATTTACATCTCACAAGAAAAGAAAAGAAAATCTCACCATTTTTATTTTGGCTACATAACTATTGCTAAGAAATGTAATGTATCTTGTTATGAAAGTTAGTATCTCCTAAATTATCCAAAACTTTTGTATTATATCACAACAACAAAAATCCAAAACTGTAGACATCATACCATAGGTTGGAATTGCAACAATAACAAAATTTGCCACTTTCTCAAGGATATAATTGAAGGTATTATTTGAGATCCCCTTTTGTAGAAGGGGAGACAATAGATCATAAAGTATCGGTGTAAACAAATTTTACACTGACATCTAATAATCACCCTTGATTTAATCCTCCCACCTAATGATTGATAATTGTCATCCTATAAAAACTATCAAATCAACGATTTTTATTTATTGTTAGTGTAAAAAGAGAAAGAGTGGCAATATAGAGGGAGTCATTTCACATGTATGCCACAAGGTCCTTATGGACAAGGGGGCAAGAGAATCGTCACTTTTGGGCACAAACAACCCTATACCATCCATCCCATAGCATTCCATTGTCTCGTATTGTACTTAACTGTACCAGATATATCTATTGAGTGTGAGAAAGGTAGCTTATCTATACACATATTATTCGTTTTTTATATCGATAGGGATCCCAGATTCCCTTCATTGCGTATAAGTGTATTGATTGTCTCTACCTAACTACATGGTTTGTCTAGGGAGCACAATTTCTAGAGCACAAAAGAATGAAAAGCATTGATTTCAACAAGGACAGACGAACGAACTACTATAGTGAGTCTAGTGGCTACTTGAGTAAAGTTGTGCCAAAATGTATGGTAACAGCCTTTCTGAGCGAGCCTCTGGGATCTCCTGTAAACCACCATGATGTGGTGGAGGATATTAAGGGAAGCAATGAGTGGAGATTCCCCTGCAAAGATTCAGATGAGGGGAGACCTTCACGTTTGGGTTCGGAGGGCGAGGATATCTCAACCCTACTATCATTATGCATTTGCAATGTTACTTGGTTCAACTCTATTTGTGACCTTTTCTCGTATATGGGACTTTATCTTCTTAGGTAAATAATCAATCATCTTTCATTTTAATAGTTAGTAGTATATAAGAAGTCAATAAATAATAATCGAACTGGAAGAGCTAAAAGTCGGGATGGCTTGGTAAGCAAGCAACCTGTTATGTAAGTGTTGACTCCTATTTCTTTCTCTTCTTTATTTTTGAAAGTCACGATCACAAAGATAGGTAGTTCGTTAGGCTTGTACTTTGATCCTAGAAGTGTTGATTCCACTCCAACTCATGAGAAAGAATTTTTTTTTTTCATATCACTTTGTGTTACTTGTTCTTATTCAGTTCATTTTTCCTTTCATCACTCAACTATTTGTTGAACATAAAATTCCCTCAATATAAGATTAGTACCAACTACCTATAACAGAAAGGGAGGAGTCAACCGTTCTGTCATCCATTACCAGCAAACCTTCCCTAAGCTACAACGCTCACTATCGATTCCAGACACAACTACTTATACCACAACCACTGAAAAATTAACATATCTATATAACATCGTTGTAAGCGGACAATAAAAGTAGTTCTTGTAGCAATATGTAGGCTTAGCCTCTCCCTCTATTTACATTTATATATGTAAATATCCCAAGTGGACAACGAACAAAAAATATCCCATACTAAGAAAGCAATCTAGTCAGTGCGGTCAGTCCAGTCAAGTCCTTAACTTCGGCCGTAGGTTGAAAATTAAGACATATCTGCTGTTCTCAAATTCTAGATGCACGAATTGAAGGTGCTGGAAAACACAAGAAATGAGAGTTTGAACTGTGTTTATCATTTTAATAAACTATTTTTTTCTTCCAAAGACCGTTCTTTATCAAAACGTTCAACTTACTATTGAAATAGGTTTAGCGAGAGTAAGGTTGAATCATAAAAAACTAAAAAAAGGTGATAAATAAGATAAATTAAAGAGACACAAATATTTTTATAGTAGTTCACAACAATATGTTGCTAAAGAGAATTTGCCTCAGTAAAGTCGATGACTTAATTCATTATTTCCAATAAAATAGTTGCACAAGTATTCTTTACTCTACCTCTTCAGGCTTTGAGTATTATTCTATAGCCTCTCTAGGCTTTCGTTACCAGAATAATTCTTGAACATATTGGCATCCTTCTAGTGAGGTTCATGAGGGTCATTGTACATTTTCAAGTATCTTTTTGAGGATTGCGTTTTACTATTAAATTATATTTAAATACTAAAATTGAACAAAAATTTTCTGAATTGATTGAAATAATATTTAAAACTAACGATGGTAATAAAATTGATCCTTTGTTATAAGAAAAATGTCAGGGACGAGTTTCACTTCGAATCCAACCTTGGTGTCTAATTTGATCCTAGTTTCTGAACTCCTTTATTGAATTATTACCAAATTCTCTTTATTATTTTTGCACAAATGTCTTAGTGACAAAACCTTAAATTCTAAAGTAACCCCTAATTCCTTAGTGGATTTAAGATTAGAATTAAGCTTTACCGTATAGGAATTCTCTTGTTAAACTATGGTCTTTGCAACTAATTTAATTGGTTTCATGACCTGCATTTATCCCTAGACTACAATATCATGAATTTCTCATCTCAAGCATTCGTAAAGTCCACTTCTATTTCAAAATACGAACCGTAGAAAGTTTTAAAGTTGATCAAAGAATAAAAATCATTAAGCACAAAGATGAGAAAAATAATTCAATAAACTCATTCATATAACTAGAAATCAAATTAGAAAAATAAAGGTTTCATCTTGTTACACTCATCCCTAACAAATAGGGTTTAGTTAATCATTACAGAGACAAAAGATATAGAGATTAGAGAAGAATTACAAGAAAGATTCATGAATGATTCTTGATAAAACTGCTCCAATGGTGTTAGAAGTGATCGTCTATGAGTTTCTTTTCTAAGACACAAGTCTCCCAACTTCTCAATAGTCAAAAAGACCCTAGAAAGTGGAGAAAAAAATGCGTTTTTATACATTCATTCGCGTGCCACACACCCTAGATGTGGAATTTGCGCTTCATGCGCAAGTGGACAGAGTTAGGAAGGCCGAAATGCGCCACATGCGCAGGTTTTTGCGCTTCATGCGCACAACATCTGTTGTCTGACTTATATTGCATTTGTCTCCTCTTTCGATTCTGGTTTTGGTTCCGGTGTCTTCATGAATGTTGTAGCTATGGATCTTAGATTTCATTTGCACTTGGTTTGACTCCAATTGGACATCTACAACTCCAAATATGGATAAAATACTCCACACAGGTCATATTTATTTCTCACCAAAATTCAACACTGCACTAAAACAAAGAAACAACACAAAACAACGAAAAATCTCTACTTAATCAAGAAAATAAGAACATAAACATTTCATTAAATCAAAGAACTAAAATC
Source organism: Cicer arietinum (assembly GCF_000331145.2). Lineage (NCBI taxonomy): Eukaryota > Viridiplantae > Streptophyta > Magnoliopsida > Fabales > Fabaceae > Cicer > Cicer arietinum. The sequence goes on from NC_021166.2 coordinate 53,107,102, forward strand.
AACAAAATATATCAAATAAATCCTTAAATTAACTAATGACTAAAGATAAATAAGACTAAAAATAATGACAAATATGCGTATGATGAAGAGTCACCACAACCCTAAACTTAATCTACTGCTTGTCCCAAGCAACAATTAATTTCTGATTTGATACAGTTAAAAACAAACTTAAACTCAATTCTCAAAGTCTCAACTACTACAAAACATTGATCATGCTCCATGGTTGCATAAAAAAAAAACACATTTAGAGGATTATGAATTTCCCTCAAGTGTTTAGAAAGGGTTATGAATTTCCCTCAAATATTTAGAAAGAGTTATGAATTTATCACTCAAATCCTAAAATATGCATCACGCTACTGTAGACTTGAAAAAAATTCTAGTTAGAAATCACAATGCAACAAACGTATACACTTTTAGAGGATTTTTGGGTTGTAATGTGGCTTAGGTAAGGGTAGAACATTTTGGGATAGTAGATTTTACTACTTGGAGTTAGGTACACACTTTCAAATTATTCTACCATTTTTTTTTTCTTCACATTTTCATTGTGAAGATTCTCAAACATTGACAAAAGAACCAAGAAGGTGTTATTTATCAAAGTACACAAACTGAAATTATTATTATTTTCTTCTTTTTTTATTTTCTTTTTTTTATTTGTTATTTATTTTATTTATGAGAATCACCACCTCAAACTTAAAAAGTTGTTATCCCATGAGCAACCAAAAACTTAGAATTTTACCAAGACGAGACAAAAGTTTGTCTACCTACCTTCAAGTAAGGTGATTGAATTAAAGTCAGGTCTTTGACATGTAATGTGGCTAGTAACCGAAAGAAATAGCAAGACTCAAAGGGGCTAGCAAAGGATAAAATTTTCATAGAGTATTTAAAAGGCTTAAAGGACCAAATAAAATTATCTCAGTGTATGCATAAATTACAAGTGAAGCAAGTCAGAATTAGTGCAAATTCTGAAGGGATAATACATGTTTGGATAATCACACAACAAAGAATTAAAGTGTTTAGGTCCAAAAGCTCACATCTAGGATAATAATAGAGAGTATGAACTGTCAAAATAATGCCAAATATGCCACTACAAAAGTTATTTATTATTATTTTTTTAAATGACAAGTGATACCTTGACAATCAAGGAGTAATCAACAGTGTATGCATTAGTGAAACTCCTCGAATTGAGCAATGACATGAGCAAAGAAATAGAGTTTAAATTTCAAAATCTCGAACATAAAACTTAAGACCGAATGCAAGTTGTTAACAATTATTCATCATAGTGCACGTTTACATACAATTAAAAAGAAAAAAAAATCAAATAAAAAAAATAAGATTGCAAAAATAAAAGTTACCTCTATATGTGGGTTGCCTCCCCAAAACGCTTCTTTAAAGTCATTAACTTGACGCCTCATCTATTGTCAATGTGGCATATATGACAAGAAGAATGCATCATCTTTCGTCTTCTTTTTGTTTGGTAGAAATATCATGAACTTGAGAAATAAATGATGTTGCTTCCATGTCCTTTTCAATTGGACATTGATGAACAAGACATAGATTGAAACTCAAACTTCATCAATCTCTTCTTTTTTCTTTTCCTCGTTCGTCTTTTCCTCTTGCTTATTTTCCTCTACCACAACAATGAAATCATCTTCAATCTTCAACCTCTCCTCCATCTTCTCAAACTTAATCACTTGCTCAGATAACCTATCACATTGACTTTCAAATCTTTCAATTGAAACCATGTTATTCTTCATGAATTCAACCAAAACGTTCGTAATGTGAAAGTCTTTGTCATCTGATTTTTTGGATAGAATTTTAGGAGGTAGAATTTGTTCTCAATTGATGGTTTTAATATAACACTCGTTGTCTTCTGCTTCTTTGACCAATAAATCATCATATTCTAATAGTGCGACATAGTCATCAAAACAAGTTTCATTCATATGTCATTCTCTGTAAAAGTCACACCTAAGAGGCCGCATCTAAGGGATTTGAGGGTGATATTTTAAAAGTGTATCTCTCAAGATTTGTTCCTCAATTATGCGTAATATAGCAGATATAAGACAAATATCACCATCTTCATATAGTTGTAGTAGAATATCATCATTACAATCTTCCATGTTCTACAACAAATAATCATCTCAAACAAAGAAGTGACAAACCACTAACACACGACATTAGCAAGCTCAACAAATAAAATAGAAAATAAAAGAAAAACAGTTTTTTTTTTAAATTAAAAATAAAATAAAAACAAAAATTTTATTGTAGAGCAAAAAATTTCAATTAAGTAGCTAAATTATAACTCAATAGTGAGATGACAATCACCGGCAACAGCGCCAAAAACTTAATAGCGTTTTAGCAAGTATACTGAATCGTTGCAAGTAATAATAAACAGTAGTACCGAGTGTCTAACTCAAAGATTGTGTTTTACTATTGAATTATATTTAAATACTAAAATTGAACAAAATTTTTTTGAATTGATTGAAATAATATTTAAAACTAACGATGGTAATAAAATTGATCATTTATTATAAGAAAAATGTCAAGGATGAGTTTTACTTTAAATCCAACCTCTGTGTCTTATTTAATCCTAGTTACTGTATTTCTTTATTGAATTATTACTGAATTCTCTTTATTATTCTTGCTCTAATGTTTTAGTGAGAGAACATTTAATTCCAAAGTAGCTCCTAATTCCTTAGTGGATTTAATATTAGAATTAAGTTTTACAGTATAGGAATTCTCTTGTTAAACTATTGCCACTGCAACTAATTTATTTGGTTTCATGACTTGCATCTATTCATAGACTACAATATCATGAATTTCTCATCTCAAACATTCTTAAAGTCTACTTTCGTTTCAAAATACGAATCATAGAACATTTTAAAAATTATCAAGCAATAAAAAGCATTAAGCACATAGATGAGAAAAATAATTCAATAAACTCATTCATATAACTATAAATCAAATCAGAAAAATAAGGGTTTCATCTTGTTACACTCATCCCTAACAAATAGGATTTAGTTACTCATGGCAGAGATAAAAGAGATAGAGATTAGAGAATAATTAAAAGAAAAATTCATGAATGATTCTTGATAAAACTGCTCCAGTAGTGTTAGAAACGATCGTCTCTGGGTTTCTCTGTTAGGGCACAAGTCTCCCAACTTCCCAATAGTCAAAAAGATCCATAGAAAGTGAAAAAAACGCGTTTTTTACATTCAGTCGCGTGCCACGCGCCCCAGGCGCAGGTTTTTGCGTTTCAAGCACACAACATCTGTTGTCTGACTTATACTGCATTTTTCTACTCTTTCAAATTTGGATTTGGTTCCGGTGTCTTCATGAATATTGTAGCTATAAATCTTAGTTTTCATTTGCACTTGGTTTGACTCCAATTGGACATCTACAACTCCAAATATGGATTAAATACTCCACATAGATCATATTGATTTCTCACCAAAATTCAGCACTGCACTAAAACAAAGAAACAACGCAAAACTGCAAAAAAATCTCTACTTAATCAAAGAAATAAGAACATAAACATTTCATTAAATCAAAGAACTAAAAACAATAAAATATATCAAATAACTGCTTAAATTAACTAATGATTAAAGATAAATAAGACTAAAAACAATGAAAAATATGCATATGATGAAGAGTCGTTAGACGACTTGTATCTTAATGTATTATAGCAATTGAACATTGAAGATAAATCTATCCGTTTAGAATATGTATGACAATCAAAGGAACAATAGGTACGTGATCAGAGGATATAACAATCATTAGCAAATCTATATACTTTACATTAACATTTTCAGAATATTTAACAAATAACTTTGACACCAAAATATGTCTCACCAAATTTTTTTACTTGCTCCAAAATTCAGTTTCTTCAAATTAAAATTTTCCACTTAGAGTATTGTCTTACAAGCCATCAAAGCTAGCATGTTATCAGAGGATGTATATTATCAGTGAAAACATATTATGGGTGATTATCAGAGGATGCGTCCAGACAAATATTGATAAGATAATGTCTTGTAGATTATTAACTCTTATCAGAGTGTTTGACTTTTCCAAAGAAATTTGACTTTGTCAGAACATTGACTTTTCCATAAGCATTAACTCTTATTCGAGCGTTTGACTTTATAATCATTTTCATTTGTAGCCCTTTTAATTTATGATTAACTTAAACTCAATGATTAAGTTAAACTCAATATTTATAAGCAAACTTAGAGGGAATTTAACATATTTTAATTTAAACTTAGATTGAGTGGGAAATTTTAATTTGAAGAAAAGTGCTCCTGAGGGATAACCATGAGTCTTATGGGCTTTGGATACCACTGAAGAGCCCATTACCATTTTGTTTGGGTTTGGACCTAGAAACAATATGTTGTAGGGCTTACTACATCAAACAGTCAAGTTCTAGGAGGAGCTTTCCAATCCCCAAATTAATTCGGATGTACATATTTGAGAAACAGAAAATACAATTTTTACAACGTTTGAATAGTACTTCGAATAAAAAACTCCATCCATATATTTATTTTTGAAATTATTCCATCTAAAATGAAATATAAAAAAACAAATGAGAACTGAAAATTTGATACATCAACTTTTGAATTTTTTTTTTTTTGTTTATATTTTATTTCTGACGGGAACAAGTAATTTTAAAAAAAATGTAGGGTCTGGATTGTATGGCTGTGGTTTCCAAATAGAGAAACCAAATAAAAAAAAATAAAAGATGTATGGTATATTTATTCAGTACATAACAAATGACATGGACCCCATTATCTACCTAACTATACTGAAAATGCAAATGCATATGTGAATCACAAGGCCCTATCCACTAAATGTTTCGCAAAATGGAACATACAATTTTAAATATTAGTAAATACATAAAAAGAAAGCCATCAAAACAACACAGAAAAGAAAATGGCATTACCAAGAAACATGTTTTTTGCTTCTCAACGAGATGCTGCATGCTTTCACTAGTAACAATAACAAAATTCAAACTAAAAAATTGCTACAAGGAAACATATACTTTAAAAAAAAAAAAAAAAAATTGGAGAAGGCAAATATTTTTTTTTAATCAATGCGACATTAATAACCATTTTACAATTATCTCCAACAAAATTTAAATTTGATATTTTAAAATTATAAAACTAAATTCTTATCACTAAATTACCACTAAACTAACACATCAAGTATCAGCATCTAATTATATACTTAACAAACTAATATAATTATGTAGAATTATAAAAATGACTGTAGAGCATCTAATTACCAGTTGTAAAACAATGTGCTACTCTATCAGCTACAAATTTAGCTCTATGTAATTAATTACTATATAATAAAACTAAAACTAAATCATTGGCTGGTCAAATCATATCATGTACACATAAAAGGAAAAAAAAAGGGAATTATTGAGTGGAGTTTTTGGTGAACAACTTTGGAAAGGTTTCATCACATGGTTAGCTGTCTGTTAGCAACTAGGTACAGTCAGCCAAAAATAATAATACAAGCATTTTATATCTAGCTATGATTTCAATTTCTCACCAATAATCTTGTCCCTTATTTAACCCTTAGATCTGTTGATCGGTCACTACATCAGCATAGTGAAAATTATTACTGTAGTTTTGCTAGTAGCTAGAATATGAAAAGTATCTAACTTTATACTTTCTTTGGTATGGTTGATTTTGAGAAACCATGGTTTCTGTTGATTCCAATGCCACATTGCGAAATAAGTCAAGCTATACTGTTTATCCTTTGAGGTAACTGGCATTCATTTAAAGAGTTGAAATCTTTGAATATGTATTTTTTCATACACACCGGCCAATGATCAAACTCATGAACAAATGGTTAAAGTATCCAATAATATACAACTTGTGCCACACCATGATAGTAACTTTGAGCTTTTAGATGAGAATAATTTTAGATGAGAATAATATACCAAGTAAAAAGATCTTTTGCCATCATAGTATCATTACCTCTTCAATCATGTCTTCCACATTCTTTTTTCATCAGTAAGGTATCAAAACTGAATCATGATTATTGCTTTTGTCATAATTAACATTACATATCAAACACAAACTTATTTTGATATGGCTACATTCTATTCTACTGTGATATGAGTACTGAGCAAGTAGTGATAAAATGCACAAACTATATAAAAGTTAATGATGATTTCACTTGAAAGAATATTGGAAACTAAAAGCTGTGAATCCACTCTTTTCAATATCCAACATCCTAATTCCAAATAACCAAAAGTTGTCCAACAAAGGCAACAACAAATTTACATCAACATCATCCAATGTTCTTTTTTCTTCCTATCTCTCTCCTTAGATTGAAAAAAAAGGAGGGAAGAGGGAGAAGAGGTATAATACTAACTTACTATGCTATATAATCTGGACTACAATCACCACTTTGCTATCGAACATTGACAATGCCATCCAATGGTGAAAAAACATCTCCTATACATGATTCTGAATCAGCAGCCGACACTTCCATGTTGTCACCGGAAGAACTGCCACCGGTAGATACCGCATTACTCGAATAAGCCTTGACTCCACAAAAGGACTCTCCAGTAACCAATGCTTGTAGCAACTTAGGCGGCGGTGGAAGAGCGACCTCGACTAAACCCTCTAACATTTTCACAACCATACCCATAGTAGGTCTCATTGCCTCATCATCTTGAATGCACCAAACTGCAACCAAAGCAACCCTCTTAGCCTCCTCAATGTTATATACGTTTCCTAGCTTCTTATCAATAACAGCTGCCAAATTATCCTCGATTATCTGCTGTGCCGCCCACGGAGGAAAGAACCATTTCTCTCCTGTTTCACAACCATTACTTTCTCTACCACCAGCAGAAGGCGGCGCCTCGACGTTCCGGCGACCGCCTACGAGTTCTAGTAATGTCATTCCATAGCTATAAACATCGGCTTTAGTTGTAATCGCAACACCAGAAATCCACTCCGGTGCTACGTATCCCCAAGTACCTCTCATGGTTGCCAAAACCCTACTGAAGTCTCTACCAATGAGCTTAGCCAATCCAAAATCAGAGACCTTGGCAGTGAAATCACCATCCAAAAGAATGTTTTCAGGTTTAATATCACAATGTATAATGCAACTTCTACATTCCTCATGTAAATAAGCTATGCCTTTTGCAGTTCCAATCGCTACCCTAAATCTAACATCCCAACTCAAACACGGCCCCTCCTTTCGCAAATAAGCGCTCAACGCACCATTCGGCATGTACTCATAAACCAAAAGTCTATGAGTATTCTCAGAGCAGAAACCTCTTAACCTCACAAGATTAACATGCTGAATGTTCCCAATTGTGGAAACCTCAGCCCTAAACTCTTTCTCCCCACCCCCTGGCCTCTCCAATCGCTTCACGGCAACAACTGTAGAATCACTCAACTCCCCTTGAAAAACCGTCCCAAACCCACCATGCCCAACTTTCTCAGAAAACCCCCGAGTCGCCAAATGAAGCTCCTTGTACGAAAACACCTTCAAATTCAAAACAGGAACAAACCCATCTTCCTCCAACCCCTTCTCCTTCTTCAACCTCTTCCTCTTCACCAACACCGCAAAAGTCATCACCACCACACCCAAAACCAAAACCAAAAACAAAACACACCCAATAATAACACCACTCAAAACCTTACTATTCAACCTCTTCCCCTTATATCCGTTACCAGGAACCCTAACATACAACACATTCCCATTACCATTCACCAAAGAAGTTATATTTTGAAAATCATAAAGTGACCCCAAAAAAATCCTACAAAACCCACTCCTTTCATCAAAAGACAAACCAACACAATCACAAGAACCCAAACAACTACGTTCACAAAATCCTCTAGATTTAACCCTAAATGAACTAACATTAGCAAAACCAAACTTAACAAAACCCAAATCCTCAAAACCATCACTTTTATCATAACAAACTCCCTCATCACCTCTCAAACACCCCATCGAATAATCACCGGAAGCCCACCCAACACCGTCGACCGCAACAAAACCCTTAACACACTCACAAAGCCTTGACATTTCACCACTACAAACACCAAACGCACCACAAACACCCCTCACATCACAAATCTCCTCAGGTCTTGACCAAAACATATTCCACGAACCTGCTTGATTCGACCACGTGTACTGCCGAACCTGACCAAACGGTTCAACCCTAAACATAGTCGGTGGCCTAACACCATTCTCCAAAGCTCGTTCGGAAAACCCAAACGACGCCGTTGGAGAAAACGGGTCGACAAAATCGAACCGGTAAAGATAAGGAACCATCATTTCGGGAACTTCCCTAAATGAGTCGCCGGTCCATTTACCGGTGGACCAATACGAAACGGTGCCGTTGTAAAGAAGCTCGAATTCACCGTAATCCGGTGGTTTCAACCGTAGTGAATAATAACCGTTAGATGGATCGGTTAACGTGCGCCACGAGAGAAGTGTGTGAAACCTAGTGAGATTCATACCTGGTAGCCACGTGTCAGTTGGTTCGTCAAAGCTTTGCCATAAAACGACGTTGTTTTGAAGAAGAACTAAGTTACCGTTTTCTAGAAGCTTCGTTTGGAGATTTTCTTTTGTGTTGTTGTTTTGGTTTGTTTGCCAGAGGATTGAGTTAGTTGGAGTGTGAGTAAGTATTAATTGACCGGTTTGGGTTAATTGAAGAGATGAACCGGTTCGGGTTAGGATGGGTTTATTACGGTTTGCGACCCAAATGATGTTTGGGGATGGTATGGAAGTGAAACGGATGGAAAGATAGTAACGAGGTTGATTTTGTTGTTGGAAGTTGAAGAAACCGAGTTCGAAGGTTTGATTTTGACTAAGGAGGGTTTGGTTTTGTGTTATGATGATGATGTTTGGAGTTGGAGAAGTGAAGTGAGGTAGGAGGAGGAGAAGAAAGAAAAGGAGTAACATTGTTTGTTTGTTTGTTTGTTGAGGTTAGTTGATGTTGTGGGAGGGAAGAGAGTGTTGAAATGGGAACATTTTGCTTTGCTATGCTTCTTCTTCCTACAAACCAAAATGGCAGGCAATGGGGGAGATTGCTTTTTGCTTCCTTTTTTTTATCTTCAAAATATCAAGCTGGTACAGACTTACTTTATAATGTCCAAATTACCCTTATTTCAATAACAAGTTTCTTTTATTATAATATGATATAATGTGTAATACTTGTTCGTAGTTGAATGTAGTGTGATATTTGGATTATTCTTATGACTCTACATTGAGGGTCCATTTGGTCAATTGGTCGTCATCCAATTAATGAGATAGCCATTTCCCACATCAATCGATTCAATCCTCATAAAAGACCACCATTTCTTTTATTAATCAAATCTCTTTTGTTCCTTCAGAGTACAAAACTATTAGTTTTTGCATTGTTTGACAATTATTAAATCTTCATTTAAAATTTAGCTCTTTCTAATTGACCAATATACTTTCATCTTAGATATTAACTTGAGATAATATCTCTTTTAGTTTAATTGTAAATAGTTAGAGTGAGTGACTTCATACAAGCTAGTAATCTAGAAAGCCATACCTTTAACTAACACAGAGCAGCCTAAGGTATAATTGTACGAAGGCAACTGTTTTAGACTTTAAAAATACTATTTCTTTTATTTAAGAATGTTTGGGGGTGCTTTTTTATTTTCTGTTAACTTTTAAAAACTAAAACTAGTTCTCAATTTTAATTTCAAGTTTTTAATTTAAGTTTTAAATTTTAATTTTTAACTTTCAGTTTATTTCTTTTATTTTAATTGAATTATTTTATTTAGTTTGTCACATTATCAATTCATCGAATATTTGACTCAAAAATTATATAATTGTAATTTATTTAATTATAATAAATTTAGTAATAGTAGTTGAAGGTGGTAGTTATGGAAGAAGATTATCACAATAGTAATTAGTTGTCGTAGACAACTCTAACAGTCAAAAGAAACAGTTGATAGTTGAGTAAAGGTCAAAGCGCGACTGATGGTGACTATAGTGGTGGGCGATAGTGGTTGAAAATGTCAACACTGGTATCACTTATATGAGCGGAGATTTTTAAACATTAACTCTTGCGAGTTATTACTTTGCATGAGATAACAACACAAGACTTTGATAATACAAAACACATTAAATGCAAGTTTTTATACTTTAGAGTAACTCAGATAACCTACACCATCACAATGCTAAGTTCAAGTAAATAAAGGGAGTGAGTAATTGAATCATGTAAAGCATAACGATAAAAATAGCAAACATATAATACAAGTAGTCAAATATTGACATTTAACATTTATTCCAATTTAAGCCTATTCAACATTATACATGTTCACATTTAACTTTTTCACCTTTTCATATATACTCACATATTTACATCTAACACATAATTGGTCATGTTTTATAGATCCACTCGATTCAACCTCAGATCCATTTAGGTTACTAGTCAGGGTAACAAGGGTTACATTGTAACTTTCGAACTCCAATAATCACCCTCAATCACTTAGTAATTTCTCTCTTGAAGACCTCTTAGGTCTAACAAGTAAAACCTCCGCCATTAAGATCTCTCTGTTGTGTTCTCCCAACACAACATATGGATTGGCAAGATGTGACACTATAATGACATGCACATAAAAATTGAACCATAAACACTGTCAATTATCTTCCTCCTTCCATTGTCTTAAGTCATTCCTTAATAGAAGACAATTATTGTAATATCTTAATTTTCACGGTAAATTTTTTCTTTTAAATAAATAATTTCAAAGAAAGTATTCAAATAAATAATTCAACAACAAAATTTACAAGTAAACCATATTTATTTCATCTGCAATTTTACAAAAATTAAATATATATAACCATAAAAGTTATCGTATTTAACAATCCAATTACCTTTAAATTAATCATAATCCACAATTTCTTTTACTTTCTTCTCTAATTTACTTTTGTTTCTACTTAGTGTCTATTTTAAAGTTCACATATTTGGAAAATTATGAACAAGTTAACTCTTGCTGGCTTGAACTATTGAAAGAGAATAGCTTACCAAACAAATTTTAAAATAATTTAACAACCAAAATGAGACTTGAGATCGACAATCGTTGCTATTTTGGAGAAGAATATATTTATTGGTTTGTACATGTAATCAAAAGAGTATTATTTATTAACTACATACAATATTTTACAATATTATATATATTTGGTAATAACTTTCATAGAAGAATTTTATGGGACACAAAATTTCTTCTAGATATCGATCACGTAAAGATGATAATTATATAGTGGAACCTGCAAAAATCGACATTAAGTCAGTTATGAATTGATCGAGAGAGAAGGAAGAAATGGTGTGTAGTTGTAAAAGTAAAAAAGTTATTTGGACTATTTTTTTATATTGAATACCAATATTGTATATATTATTCACGTATTTATAGAACGAACAATATTTTTACGGTTTATTGTCATTATTTTTTTAGTAATATTTTTGTGATATAAATTATATTATTAATTATTTAAAATATTTTATTAAATGCTAAATTTTAACATATATTTATTAACCACTTAAATATATGTGATTAATCACTTATTTAATATATATTGTATTAATTATTAAATAAAAAATATTAATAATTTATTTAACATAGTTGTAAAACAAATTAAATATATAAATATTTTATTAATCACTTAAAGTATTTTATTAATATTAACTACACTAAAATGTAAGACATTGATCACTTTAGACTATTTCATTTTAGTGGTTAAGAAAAAACTTTAAATAGTTAATGACTTTTATTTTAGTGATTTAACCAAGTACTCTAAATAGTTAATGACTTATCTATGTACATTTATCATTTTATAGAAAAAAATTGTAATTACATGGATTAAACAAAACTCACTCCATTTTTTAGTGTCAGAGAATGAAAAGCAGTAGCATTCAAGGTGTTTAACGACACTCACTCGATTGAATATCTTTTAGTGTTTCACGACCCTCACTCCATTAAAATTAATTAACTTCAATCTTAAACACCATCATATATCAAATTTTAAAATACAAAACTTAACTACAATACATTAGAAGCACAAAAAGGATGATAACCGCTTAACTACCATAAGTTACAAGCATAAATAATAAAAAATTGCTTACAAGGAAGAAGCAAAAATAAAGTCAACAATGATTAAAATAAAGCCAACACATACAACAAAGTCATATACCACCAAGTTCTTTGATGCACAAAAAATTGCAATATTATTTGATATCTTAAATCAAGAAATCTTCATATGAACAATACCATCAAAGAATCATAAATACCAAATTTGACTTTAATATCTTCACAAAAGAGTTGATCCACAAATCCAATCTAATATGACGCACGCTCATAGATCACCAATGCAAGCTTGTACGTGGATGCATAATAAGTTTTATTCTTTTGAAGGAGAGAAAAATGGGGGATAAAACTAGATAGAAAGAAGGGGCGATTGGATTGGAGATAGAGATTGGATATTTTTTTTAAGGTGAATGTCACGACATTAACTCTATGTGTGAGAAACATGGTATAGCCAACAACAAAAAATTGAAAGAAATATTGAATTATTTAGAATTGATTCAATGGGAAAAAATTATTACAATAAATATAATACACTTTTTTTTTTTATATTGAAGAAATGATAATGAAATTTATACACAACTGCAAAATTCCAAATTCAAACTCAGAACATAATATATAATCTAACAATATTGACATTACTACTTAAGCTAAGCCTTACAATTAATATGTTACACTTTATATTTAGTGATTATAACTAAACTAACAAATCTTATAAAACAATATAAAAGATTATAGTGTCGTAAAACATTATAAAAAAAGTGGAGAGACAAACATTTTAGTGTCGTAACTCCATTTACATTATTGTATTTTTTTTTAGATCTAAGAGATTAACAATGAAATTCACACACTCTATACACAACAGAGTATTGTACGTTTAAATTAGGGTCCTAACACATCAAATACTCTCGCAACTTTTTATTTTTGAATTGTACTTATGAGTATCTGTTTAAAACCTAAACAAACTTTTATTTTTTAGTTTTGAAAAATAATTTTTAGCTATCGAAGATATTATTGGATTTAGTCGCGGACTTGATTGTTCTCTTTAAGATGTTTAGCGGCACTGCTCAAAATTGTACAAGACAAACTATCAACCACGATATCCCCAAGATAAAACATTTCAAGTATATTGTATCAATTTTAGTAGTAGAAAAAGATTCTAGAATTGTAGCCTCTAAATATTGTGGTTAAGGTAACTTAGAAATATGATAATATGATCACTCGAAAATCTGAAGGGACAATTTTTCAGTAAAGAGAAAAAAAAATTTAAAAGAAGTAGAAAAGGGAGAAGATTGAAAACTCTAAAAAAAATCTGAGTTTTTGTGAATTGAGTTGAATTCTCTATTTATTGAGGAATTCTTCAACCAATCTGAGCAAAATATGCGGGAGCGATTTTTTACCAGTTCACTAAAAATGAATCAGTCCACAGAAAAAATGACCTGTAAAATTTGAGGGAGGTGGAGGAAAACTTAGTCATGTATTAAATGACAAAGAGAAGTGGGACATACGGGAGGACTCGATCAACACACACACAAAAATGTATCAAAAAATTTCGAAGAGAGAAAAACGCACAAATTAAAAATAAATATTAAAATTTCTTAAATACTAAAAAAATAATACAGAGTCCAAGTCCTAAACGACAATGACACGCATGTGGTGATCGATTTGAGTATGTTATCTCCTTTTTACAAAATTGAGTATCCCAAAAATCATATCTTCTCTTTATAAATAATTCTAATGTGTAATTTCCTTTCAGTATAAGACTTCTTTATTTTTTTTTCTTCCAAATTTACAACACTAACTATTAAATTTCAAGGTTTTTTTTTTGCATATATATCCTCTTTTTATTTAAAACTCTTCATTATATTCTACATTGAAATTTATATACTAAACTATCATACTTTTTTTTATCTTTGGGAGGTCGCATCCCCATCCTGAGACCACCTAAAAGATTTTTTTTTTTCTGCAATAAGAGGTCGCATTCCTATAATGTGACCATCTATTACAAAAAAAAATTATCATTCATGAAATTGCAAAGAAGAATCTTATAAAAAAAGTATATTTTGATATATAAATTTCAATATAAAATATAATGAAAAGAGGATATAAATATTAAAAAAAATTAAATTTCAACACAAAAAGAAATGGAGTAATGTTTGAAGGGTTATTTTGGTATAAGACAAGTTGGAGAGAGAGGGAGAGCGAAATGGTGATGGTGGTGGTGGCAGACAAATGTTCTTAAGCCAAACTCATCAAGTTATCTGTTTTCAACGTAGGTTATGGCAAAAATAATTAAAATATGGCTTGTGTTGAAAAAGTAATATTTCTTTAATAAAAACGAAATATTTTACACATTCATTTTGAATAGAAAATAAAATAAGAGCATGCAAAAAGATGGACCATTAAACTACGGGAAAACAACAAGACAAGCATGTTAGCCAGACCAAAATATCAATGAGGCCAAAACTAAAGCTTTTACAAAGAAATTAACGCCTAAGACATTGCTTTCACAAGAAGCAGTTTATTCCATAAAGATACAAATATTTTTAAAGGACTTTATCAAAATTAAAAATGTCAAAACAATTTCAATCTGAAGACAATTTTGCTTCAAATTAATGACGTCAAATATTATCTTTACTATTGTTAATTTGTTTATAAAAAAACAGTGTAAAAATATCACATAATTAATGTGACATTTTAACTATGTTGTCATCTTAAATTAATCACTTATTATTTATCATACTCAAAATATTAATGAAAAGAAATAAAAAAAATACAAAATGCTTGAGATACTGTACAAAAATTCAATAAAATAATCCTAAAAGATACATTCACTGAAATTTTAATTGGAAAAAACGGAAATCAAAATTATATATGCTTCTAATCATTTTAGTTTAAAAACATATTATAATATTTATAAAATAATCATGTGACAATATATCTTTTGAATGACTATATAAAATAGATAATATTTTACTGACGTGGTTGGACTAAGTTTCGACGGTGTGGTGAATTTAAATTTGAATCTTTATTAAAAGAAGTACTTACATTTGATTTCTGACATGTCTCGAATATTAATAGTAGAAAATCTATGAGAAAAAATATATATATATATAGTATTTTTTAGGTGCTGTAGCTTTTCTATTTCTATTATTTTTAACACATTTTATGCTTTACATAATTTAATTTTATTATATTTTAACTTTATATATATATATATATATATATATATATATATATATATATATATATATATTAACCCTTTCAGTTATATAAATTAAATCATATCTTCGTGTGTTTTTTTTTAAGAATCACGACATCATGTAATCATAATTGTTAATAAGACGGAGCCATAAAATCTTATATTAAAAAAAGTAAGGACCCTACATATATTTTATTGAACTCCCAGGTCCCAAACTTGTGGGCTGTAGCTTGTGGAGCTTTTCAAATCTGAGATATTCTCGTACAAAATATTAAATTGTACTATATTGTTAAGTAGGGAAGGGGGGTCGCATTTTTTTCAAAAAAAGTTAAACTTAAATCAATTAAAAGTTTGAAGGATAACTTGTGCCAACAAAAGCAAAATAGTTACCACCACATTATGAGTTTATATATGGAAACCACCAACAAATATCTAAAAGACTAAAAAGTAACCACTTCTAATTACATTCATGTGATGTATGGGAATTAAGCCACCGTTGATTGAATTTCAATTCAAAATTTTTAAAATTAGCTTTTAACTACCACCAAGAAACTAAGAGAATAATTTTATTTCATCAATTAAATAATTTAAAAAATTATCTTTGTGACAAAAGATCCAGAAATTCCTCTCCTTTCAAATTATCAAAATGCATGTCATCTAAATTACATGTAATTTCACGTGAGAATTTTTATTTAAAAGATATAAACCATAACTTTTGGATGTGGACGATTATCCCGAAAGAGAGCAATACAAAATTCTAGTCACTCCAAAATTGTGCGTCAAACTTGATCAAAAACATGCAATAAAAACAACATATCACTTACCACACAACCTGTAATACAAAGAGAGTAGTCGTTGAACAAAGTGTCACGTTTTGTCAAATTTTCCTTTGTGGTCACTCTATCATTGAACAATCTCCAAACAAATAATGAAATTTTTAAGGGTACGACCTTATTCCAAAAGAATTATGACATGCTTGACTTTTCTTCTTCCTCATCATAGATAAATACTTTATACGTATTTTTTACATTGTACACTGTCTCATGCTCAAATCTCCACACCCTCTTGTTTGAAATATTTTCTTGCAAAGATACATAAAAAACAAAATACAAGACTCCCTTCCCAATTTCTCTTTCCAAGCAAACAAATGTCTTCGCGGTAACTTCAAAGTTTATATGATAAATTTTTTAGCACCTTTTAGAAGGACTTACACAACATCTATTTCATAATAACATATTTAAATAAGTCTAACAAATTGTTTTTGATTTAATTTATTTATATAATTTAGGTTTAACTGTAGTTTTGAATCTTCTATTTTCACTAATTCTCGAAATTGGTCCCCTCATTTAAAAAATCGACAGTTTTTGTATCTCTCTCATATTTTCGAACTAAAAAAATGACGATTTGATATATTTTAAATGAGGTAGTATATGATTTCATGATATAGAACCATATAGATGCATTAATTATTCATATAAAAATAATTAAATTATCAATATGAAAATAATTAAATTATCAAAATGAAAATTTTCGTAAGTTGAAACTTAATTTTTTTAGAGGGTTTTATTGCAATTTCATGGGTGTTAGTCATTATACATCATCGTATCATATGCTACATTATTTAAAGAATGTCACATTGCTATTTTTTAGTTAAAAAATCAAAATAAAGATCAAAACTATCAGCTTTTAAAATAGAGGAATCAATTACGTAAATTGGTAAAAATAAATAAACTAAAATTGTAATTAAACATATAATATAATTTACCTGATCTATCAATAAATAGACTAACATATTATTATGCAAATCAAATGAAGTTCTCTACTTATTAAAAACTTTAAAAAATATTAAAACCAAAACTAAAATCACCACTACTAAGAGATATTAGATATATAGATAGGAAAATATAAGACAAAATGAGTTTTATAAAGTATGGTCATGCACTATTTGTATGATCTAATATATTTTAGATATAATGTGATCTTTTAAGAATCTAAATTTTACGTAATAGTCTATTTAAACTCTAATTTACAATAATATTTTTATATATAAAATTTATGTGGATCAAAATGCTTAAATTATTGAAAAGGTTAACAAATATAATATTTAAATAAAATATACAAGTTAATATAACAATAATAGTATAATGAAATTATTATTATAAATATTAACTCAAATAGATGAGTTTATCAGGCTCTAAAGACTTTTTGGATGACTTGAAGTCTAATTTTTTATAACTAAATTAAGTTTTAAAATACTTGATATATGTAAGACTCACATTTTTCTCTATTAATAGTAGTGTGTGAAATATATTTTTATTTATTTTTAATAATTTATAATGTAATTGTTACTATGTTATTCTTTATTTAATTATTAATTTTGAAAATTATATATGTATATATGACATGATTTATTTAATTTGATTGAATAATTTTGCTAAGTATTTGAAAAAAAATGTTTATAATAATACTTATAATAATGACACGATTTAACTATTTTTAGAAAATAAAAATAATAAAAATATTTTATATTAATCAACTGCCTAAGTTAGTGAGAAAAAGTCATATAAATCTCTTGTTGGTTATTAGGTTAGGTTAACAAGAAAGAAAAAAAAAAATTGATGTGTAAGTCCCTAGTTAATAGCTATTGTAGGTTCGATAAAAGAAAGAAATATTGAATCCTAAATAGTGTGCGAGAGAGGAGAAAGAAACATCACTGCATCCACCATGAGAGAAAAAAGGAAAATTGGTTCTGGTGGTCTATGGTTGTGCAAGGAACTTGCTCCGAGTTCGTTCAAATTTAAGTATGAATCGAGTTGTGCAAGAGTTTGTGGCGCATAATTCTCGAAACTACCTTGGTAACGGTAAAGACATCATTCCATTCGCTTTTCTACTTGAATTATATATGATATATAAATGCAATGTGATGTTATGTATTAGTTATGTTTGTGTGTTATCATCAAAATATATGTGTTATATGAATTATATATTTATCAGTGATATTATGAGATTAAGCAATTTGCGTATTTTGATTGGTATCAGGTGATTATTCAATGTTATGACTTTGTGTCTAAACTAGGTTGGTTTAGAACAAGGTTGAATGATTTTGGACGCTCTGGTTGAGTAATAGTTGGTTAAGGACAAGGTTGAATGATTTTGGTCCTCTGGTTGAGTGATCTATTTTGTTGCTAACTAAGGTGATGACGTTGATGCATGCATTGCTAACTAGATCACAAATATTATTAGAAATTTTGATTTATTCTTCCCCCTATCTATTAAACATGATTTTAGTAGTACATATTAAGATGTAATAAAAACTAAAAATATAGCTTTTACATTAAATTAAATTTTTTCATTTGAATATACATCAAACTTATATAAGAAAAAATAATTCAAAATAAATCAATTCACTTCAAACTCATTTTTAGTTAAATTTAACTAATTATATTCAAACTCATTTATCATATACTCACCAAAACTCTAGCTTAGTTGGGCTGCATTGAATTTATTATATATTGTTAAAGTAAAATATTATATTGTTAATAAATCACAATAAACCATATATGCCACTTTTTTTTAATAAATAATATGACTTTTTTTTTTAAATAAAATTGGACAAGAAGAAAATATTTATTAATACTAATGATCAATTTACAATTATTCCCAAAGA
Source organism: Cicer arietinum (assembly GCF_000331145.2). NCBI lineage: Eukaryota > Viridiplantae > Streptophyta > Magnoliopsida > Fabales > Fabaceae > Cicer > Cicer arietinum. Next base: position 53,126,048 of record NC_021166.2, read on the forward strand.
GTTTTAAACTCAACACCTTGAAATTATAAAGCTAAACTCTTTAGCACTAAATATAAATAATAATTATGGTTAATTGACATTGTAATATTTTTAAGGTTAAATATCATCTGTGATCCCTTAACTTAATTTCAGTTAACGTTTTAGTTCTTTATCTTTTTTTTTTTCTTCCCGATTTAGTCCTTTATTCCTAACAATATCAAATAAAGTATGAAAATATGAGTTTATTTGAAAATTTGCGTTACGAATTTGATGAAATTTGTATTATATTGAAGAATATAATTAATTTTATGAGTTTTGTTTGAATTTTTTTTTGAATTTTTGTATAAAAAAGGATAACATTGTTGAAATTTTAAAACATAAAATATCAAATTGTCACTTAAAATTAAAATAAAGGACCAAGTCGGGAAAAAAAAAAAGATAAAGGACTAATACATTACCTGAAATTAAGTTAAGGGACCACAAATATAATTTAACCTATTTTTAACATTAATGGTGTAGATGAATTTTTTTTAAAGACTTATAAAGTATAAAAGTATCACAAAAAGAGAGACAATTTTAACTATGTTGACACTTAAGAGATCTAACATTATGCACATTAAATTTTGAATATTATTTTGAATCATATTATTTTTAAGTATACAGTCATCTTATTTTTATTTAAATGTCTCAAAAGTAATTTTTTGTACAAAAATTCTTCATTTTTCATATGCAATTTCCACTTGGGATCTTGGTGAGTGCATTTAAGTTCTTGAGTCCATAGTCCAGCTCAAGCAAGCACCAATGGAGGCCCATTTCTTGTAATCATTATTGTAAAGAAGTCAACTAATTCAGGTTATGAGTTTGGTTTTGTCATAGTTGAAGTGCAGCCTTTGAGATAGAACAAAGTAAAAGATATGTATACTTAAAATTGACTCTATCTATATAATCTTTAAGGAATAGTATTTTGTAAAAAAAATTAGCGTTTTTGATTAAAAAAAAAATTCTATTTTATGATAAAAAAAATCTATTTTATGATAAAAAAAATTTCTATTTTATGATAAAAAAAATTAATTAATTTTTTTACAATTATAAAATCAGTTTTTTTTTAACATTTCTCTTATTTTTTGTTGTACAATTGAGACAATTAGGTTTGAGCATAGGACCTCATGCATGCTACCTAATACTCTCATTTACTAACCTCAATAAAATTCGATTATTTCTTAGCAACTATTTGAAATAGTTTCACTATAATGACATTTGTTTTTATATTCCCATAATTTCTAAAAGTTAAAATAAATAAAAAATAATTTTTTTATTTATAAAAACTAAATTATTTTTCACAAAATAACATGAATCAAACAGATTCAAATTTAATATATATTTTTTTAGTTTGTAGATAAAATAACAAATACCACTTGTAACTCATACATATATACAAGTCTCATATTCGAATCTGAGTGAAAATATTTAATCTAATATTATCGATATTTATCAATTAAAAAATATCTTACGAACAACTCAATTCTTCTAGTGGCACTATTAATATACTATTCTTAAATAACCAAATATGCTCAACATCATTGAAATGACAATAGCTAGTATTTATTATGAGTAATTCTTGTGTGGTGTAAATTTTTAGATATATATACAAAATATACATTATTTAGTTATTCAATAATAATAAAAATAAATTATTATTTTCTTGACTAGATGCTCATTTATTACTCCAACGCTGGATTATTTTTTTAACAATGCTGATCATTAAGTACCGCTGTTTTTTCTTGACTGAATTATTATCCACTGAAATTTCTACATAGCAAAATTTTATTATTTTACTTAATATGTTATATAGTCAACCAAGGTACATTATGCAGAGTAGGGAAGCCTCTTGTAGAAAAAAGAAACGTAAATAAGACGTTTCTATCATTCCTTGGCGAAAAGCAAACATTGAATGAATTTGATTTTGATACATTCACTGTTTGAATAGGGAAAGTAGGTAGGAAGATATTAACGGTGCTATAGTATCTGTTGAAATGATTGTGTTTTTGGTTTAATTTACTGACTCATGCAATTTGAAGTTTATACTAAGCCAAACTGTATACACACATGCACACAGAAAGACAAACAACTAGAATGTTTAGATCTTGCTTCCTCTTTACAGTATCCACTCCCACCACTTGATAAAATACAAATTGAGATCAATGTCAAACAGCAAACCATGAGAGTTAACATTCATTATCAATGTTCATAATTACCCTTTAATCTCAGGATTTAGCTTCTCAACAGTTCACTTTAAAGGTAAAGTACATTATCTCAACCATTTTAAAAATTTGTTATGTCTATTTCTTTTTTTACAAAACCGACAAACCGACTTGTAGAGTAAATGAAACCTTTCTCCAATAAATTCATTTTTGGGTTTTATCCCATAAATGTGAGAGACTTAACACACTTCTCTCATATCCATAATTGAACATCTGAAGTATAATCTATATGGCTCGAAACAGATGATTAATGAATCTTGGATTTATGTTCTGATACTAGCTTAGAATTTGAGGCGGGTCTAAATCAACCCTTACAAAATCAATTGTAGAGTAAGGAATACCTCCCACTTAGAAAGTATAAACTCATTTTCAGACCTTATCTCATCCTATTTGTGACTCTTAATAACTATTAAAGAGAAAATTAACTATCGATTCAATGGTAGATATTACTAATTTAATGTGCAAGTAAATTGTTCACGTGGAGTCGAAATAAGGAAAACTTAAGGAACAGTAAGAGGTTAAATATATACTGGTCATTACTCATTGCACATAAAATCAAAGATGGGGAATCCCAGCTTCCAGCAGAATATATACATTGAAAACGTAACAAAATGTAAAACAGACATTATTTACAAGACGAGTAAACATTTGTTTTTTCTACAAAGAAAATAATGAACATAGAAAAACAAATAAATATAAGCAATTTGTACAAGAAAATGGAGAGAGCAGAAAAGCAACACAAGGGGAGAAAAAGCCATTCTGTGAACATGAATTTCTTTGTCTTGAGAAATGCTGCACTCATTTTCACTAATGAAAATTCCAACATGCGTGTGATTGCAGTCAATTAGACATGCAATGTGGTGTAGCATTTTATCATAAACCTCCTCATCTTTCTCACAGATTGTATACATAATGAATTTGGTCCACTAAAAGAGACCTTTTTTAAAATATCTGTATATTTGAAAGTGAATCACAATACCAACATCAAACTAATTATCATTGCGTATTTCGCTAGCTTTTCTTTTAATATAACCAAACTAGTCCAGTGCCTCATCAAATATCATTTCCTGTAACATATGAGGAAAAAGAGTATTCACAGTTTTCATTTGCCAACAAAAGAATCCAAAAAAAACCCTCTTTTCAGTTTTCATTGTAATGTTAACAAGAAAAATTGATGTAAACTGACAAACCTGATCACATATAGGACAAGAGTCACTTCTTTCCATCCACTCAAGAATGCAAGCAAGGTGAAAGTGGTGCTCACACTTTGTAAAAGATTTAGGATTCTCGACATCATATTCTGCATTAAAAAACAAATTCAAATTATAGTTTCAACCGAGAGTCAGAACTTATTGGTTCTTATCCTCTCATGAAGTCGTGTAATCAATGAGTGGATCAAATCCTGCTATGCTGAAGTGCTATATGTCGTTATAGCGCTACTATTTGACAACACGGAGTACTAAATAGTGTATCGAAGAACAAAAGCAATTTATTCAAATTCCGATACACCATAGCGCCGCTATAACCGCTACTTGACAACATTGATATGAAACATGAAAAATCTACGTGTAAAAAGTAACTTCGATTCACCTTCAAGGCAAATCGGACAGACATCTTCTTCTTCTGTCACTAATGCAAGAGATTCATTTGATTTCCACAGTTCCGCCTTGCTTGGAGATATTGGTGCAGATTTAGCTTGAGCTTTAAGGTCAGATTCTTCAATACCTTCACATGTAATTAAAGTTTCAAAACTATTACCATTAACAATGTCTCTGCCTGACTCGGATTCTGTCGAGACTGGAACTCCCAAGACCACGTCATAAGGCAGAGGTGCAGGAGGAGGCTGGAAAGTATCAGGTGTTGATTCTTCGACATTCAAGCCTAACAGCAATCCAGCAGTGAGTGAATCGGTTGTACCATCATTAGAGGTTAAAGACTCACGCTCTTCTAAAATTGGCGGGCACTGAAAAAAGGAGTTTTTCATACTTCACATTTTATGTTCATAACAAATAAACTGCCATCTAAAATAATAAACTTGCAGACAAATTATTTTTCAAGAAGCATTTGTTTTGGAGCAAGCATCTAATTTGACAAATTTAACTATTGATTTTCATTTCAGCTGTTCGTGACAAAATGAGAAGAAAAAAAGGGGGGGCATATGAAAATAGAAGTGGTGTGAGAAGTCCATTGAAGCAACTTTTGTGCAAGCCTGCATTTAAAGTTCATAATCACAACCCTTACACATTAATGCAACAGTGCTAATATTACAATTTTTTTTGAAAAACGAGTATGTTCTCGAACACAGTTTCACCTTGGCATTTGAGGGACAACACCATTTTCTAAAGCTTTGAAAAATAAACTACATCCCATCTCTTTATTTACTACAACGACATTTGACAAGCACTTCATGGCATTAGAGTTTTAAGTTGGATTGGAATAACCATAATGTTCATATTAAAATCTTGACTGTGTCATCTATAACATGAAGTAGTGACTTCCGTAAATGATATATTTGTGAGGTCAGATTTGGTTAACATTATTTGTCCCCAATAGCAACTATTTCAACAGCTTCTAACAGCAAGTTGACTGTGAAAATAGTTTGAATTTCCATTTGACAAGTAAACATAACTAATGACAAGTATACAAGTATAGATGAGTGAGACTGTTAGAAAGTAAAAAACTACAATTGCAAGAGTAACAGATTCACTTGATTGAAATTGAACATGAGTTATTATTGTGACTTTGTTTCAACTTGAGTTTATTATTATGTAAACTGATTCCTACTTGCTTTTGCTGAAGATGGAAAACTTACAAGATAAAACCCCAAACTGAATTAATCTTCAACATTTATCAATTTTCATAATTTAATTTAAATCATGTTTCTTTGAACCAATTTTTTCTTGGAGTTTATGAGCATGTTTTATGGAGTAAGGAATAGCTATTTTTTGTGTCTTTTAGTACCTTGGAAATAGAGATTTGCATAAAACATGGGGATTGAGTAAGAGCATCCCTGAATGACCTCTATTATTTGTTTGTTATGGTTTCAGAATATATGTTAACAGATGAAACTTATTGACAAAGACAAACACAGTTTGGTGCTCTTCCATTGAAAATAAATGAAGCTTTTTCCAAGAGTCTTCATAAACTCGTGGAATCTCTGTAGATAAAAATACATGACAATTGGGTGAGGGTATTCTAGGCTGGTCTGTTTGCTATTATTTGATGCGGGAAAGCTAAAAGTTTTTTGCAATTTGGTATAGTTTCAGACTATATGTTTCATGGATGAAACTTATTACCAGACCAAACCACAAACCAGACTAAATAAGAATACACAAACAAGCATCACAATTCAAAATTGATGGACAATGAACAAATCACGAGATAGGGTCACAAGTCTTGTACACAAAAAGAGCATAACAAGTTTGAAGGAGTAAAGGATACTGAGACCGGCTTCCCCTTTTAGGCCTGTTGGGTTATTTGCAAATTGGCATTTGCCAACAGCAGGGTTTTTTCACGTTTTCTAGTTCGTGACATCCTTTATGCTGAGAGAAGTGGGGTTGAAACTCACAAGCATTTTTCACCTCCTTCGTAGATGGATTCACAATTAGATATTACATACATCCATCAAGTTGGACGGCTGAGCTCTATATCAGCCTATAACTATGAGGTCAGTATTTGGTACATTACGTAGCCATATCATTCAGGCAATTGCATTTTGGGTTTTTTTTTTAAAACAATGAACCGCGGTCATTTTAGGCATGCCTAGGTAAATATAAGCATTATGTTTTGACTGGTCCAATCATCCTCAAACTCACAATTGTATGCGAGTCTACCAAAGTTTACACAAAAACGACTTTATAAGCAACTTGACTCAATTTTAATACCTAGAGTCATAAACTCATACAACTCTAA
>NC_021166.2:53132351-53136289 GCF_000331145.2 Cicer arietinum
AAGATAATGAAAGTAGTAAAAGCTATTTTTATTTTCTATTTTTTGGGGTCATAAACAGTCTCATGAATTAACAGATATAATATAAGAGAACTTAAGGAGAATACAGTTTAGATGATAATGATATTCGAATCAATTTGTGCACTAACTTCTATCATAAATCTCTTGTCACTCAACATGGCAAAAGGGTTCATGACATAAACAAATAGTGAAATCATTTGACAGATGCTTCTTAGCTACCATACATAGCTATAAACAAGATAAGAGAGGATAGGAAATTACTAACATAGTAATACACTGGAGTTCCACGTAGATGAGGTTTTCTGGCAGAGCAACAGCAACCTCCCATTTTACAAGCAGTTCTTTTCAGTTATTTGATCAATCCTGCCAGCAACATTCTCACCCTCTTCTGTTATTTAGGATCAAAAGAGGAACAGAAGCCACCAAATTTTAAGCATCAATTCTGCTTCCAAAAGTGTAAAAAGAGTATTTATCAAGATATATTTCACATTAGAACAAACTTAAAATGTATCCCATAAAGCTATGGCATCAAAGACAAGTTGAAATCATGCAAACAAAGACAAAGTAACATGTTAATCACACAATTAGGAAAACAAGCCTTTCATTTTGATAAATAAAATTACAATTTGCATTGCTATGTAGCACTAACCCTTCAAACTGAAGATGTGTCCAGTGTGCGACATGACTGGGTCACAACATCAACACATGTGATAACATTCAATTGCTTATATTTTCTTAAATTATCACCAGTATCCACTTGTCCAGTGTCAGTGTATGTGCTTCATAAATTGCATATAGTCTTATATAAGACTATATACTTAAATAGTAGTAGTTGCAGAAAAATAGAAAAGCCTTATTTCCTTAAATCAGCCCTAATTTAATATTTAATCCAAATTCATGTCATCACAATTACATAGTACTATCACAATTACCATGCAAATTTCAACAAAAGAAAACAAATATATTCATCCACCAATCAATCCACATAATCATTAACAACAAGGCATGAGCATATCTATCAAACAAGGTCAGACACAACAAACAAACCAGTGAAATCACCTTAATCAGGAATACTCAAATGATCAATAGCAAGACCCGTTAAACAATACATGAAAGGATCAAACACAAAAACAAAATTAAAAAATTGAAAAATCAATATTGACAGCATAAACCCTAACCTTTGCTGTGAAAAAGTGTTACAGTTGATTAGGGAAGGAGAAAGTGGGAATTAGGTTTTGCAAAAAGGGGTTGTGATTGTGAATGAATATGTAAAGAATGAATGAAGCGTTTGATTATTATTACGCGCTCCACTCGTTTGTTGTGTGTAATGAGGAGGTTTTTTTATTTTTATTTTTTTGTCGTTTTGTTGGCTTTTGAGAGTGTGCAACTACTACAATGCTAAAAAGGTCAACTCCAATACTTTAGCTACTAATTGTAACGACACACTCTTTTTGAAAATTGACATTAATTGTATGTTACATTTAGTGTCGTTGGAATTGCAAAACTTGTGGAAATTCCACGTAGGAGAGGTTTAATACAATTATATTATAAAATGGAGGTACAACATACCTCCTCACATTTGTAATCTAGAAAAATAACATTCATATCGCCCACCACCCGTCATGTCAATTTTGTGAATGCAATCTGTTATGTTTTAACGTGTTATTTTTTTCTCTCCATATTTTATTATGTGTTTTCTTATTGATTTAGAGTAGACGAATACCATATTTTTTAGTGGCCGTAATAGTTATATAAATAATGTAATTTTGTCGATAGAGTTTGTAATTGACTATTTTATTATGGGGATGTAATGGTTATTTACACAATTTTAGATTGTGTCGCTAAACATCTTAAAGATTGATACACATTTTCTAACATTCTATTTGATTAATTAAAATTTATATGAATTTCACCAAAACATGTAAGTTCTATATAAATTTAGTAGAATCTATGTATATTTTAAACAATCAAATAAAATATACTAAAAAAATATTTGTTAACATTATATTTAGTTAAATAATAGTCATGTTTGCTTAAAGGAAGGTGTAATGTATGGGAGATTGATATTCTTTAATAGTAATATTAATAGACTGATTTTTCTTTCCAAATTAACTATTTTTTTAACCCTTATATTTTTAGAAGAATGGACTCTAGTAATTTAACATTTGATTGTAAGTTAAGTAAAATTTAATTTAAAAAATTATTTCAATCAGAATTCAAATTAAGACACTTAGAATAATTTTAGATTCATTAACTATTTAAGACCAATAACTTGATTAGTAAATAAATATTATAATATTTGAAAGTGTAAATTTTTTATTAATTTTGTTTTTTAAATTTATAAAATAATAAAATTAATCCGTTAAGTAAAAAAAAAATTCAATTAATTTAGTCACTCATCAACGTATTATTTCAGTAAATATTTGTGAAAATCAATAAAAGACATACTTTGGAATATCTATCATAGCCTTTTTCCAAAGAGAGGATCCTTCCCTTAATACTATTCATCTTATGTTCTGCAAGCTCCATTTCAAAAAACAGCTCTCTTTCCTTCCATCCCCTTTCTTATTTTTCACTCAATACTTGTCTATCTCTTCTCACCAATTCCATCCATGTAGCAGACTCAGAGCTTCTATTCCAATTCCTGACCAAACCCATTTCAATGATCCTAACACTATCCATTTATTTTGTGCTAATGCTCTTAAACTCTCTGCCAAAAAGTCCTATCTTCCTGAAGGAAAACAGCTACATGCCCATTTAATAAAGTTAGGATTTTGTCAGGTTCTTTCCTTACAAAATCAGATTTTGAGTGTTTATCTTAAATGTAAACAAACTAAAGATGCACAGAAACTGTTTGATGAATTGTCTGTTAGAAATGTTGTGTCGTGGAATATTATGATTCGTGGTATTGTTCGATGTGACAATGAAAATGAATTGGATTGTTTGCAATTGTGCTTTTCTTATTTTAGAAGAATGTTGATGGAAATGGTGGTTCCTGATTATATAACTTTTAATGGTTTGATTTGTTTATGTGCTCAGTTTCATGATATTGAAATGGGAGTTATGTTGCACTGTTTTACAGTGAAAGTTGGATTTGATTTGGATTGTTTTGTTGGTTGTGCTCTTGTTGATTTATATGCAAAATGTGGTTTTGTTGAGAATGCAAGGAGGGTGTTTTGTGTTGCTCCATGTAGAGATTTGGTTATGTGGAATGTGATGATTTCTTGCTATGCTTTCAATTGTTTACCACAAGAAGCTTTTAGGTTGTTCAATTCGATGCGGTTTGAGGTTGCGAATGGGGACGAGTTCACTTTTAGTAGCTTGCTTAGCCTAAGTGATGATTTGGAATATTACAATTTCGGAAAACAGGTTCACGGTCTTGTTCTGAGACAATCATTTGATTCAGATGTTTTAGTAGCTAGTGCATTGATCAACATGTATGCCAAAAACGACAATATAATTGATGCATGTAGAGTTTTCGATGAGATGTCGATTCGAAATGTTGTGGCATGGAATACCATGATTGTTGGATGTGGGAATCATGGCGACGGCAATGAGGTTATGAAGCTTCTTAAAGAGATGCTTCGCGAAGGGTTTCTTCCCGATGAACTGACTATTTCCAGCGTAATTAGTTCATGTGGCTATGCTTCGGCCATTACCGAAACACTGCAAGCACACGCCTTTGCGGTTAAATTATCATGTCAAGATTTTTTATCTGTCCCCAATTCTTTGATTAGTGCTTACTCAAAGTGCGGTAGCATTACTAGTGCATTAAAATGCTTTGAATTAACTTCAAAGCCTGATCTAGTTACATGGACTTCATTAATATATGCATATGCATTCCATGGTCTTGCTAAAGAAGCCATTGAGATATTTGAAAAGATGATATCTTGTGGCATAATACCAGATCGAATCGCTTT
>NC_021166.2:53136441-53149881 GCF_000331145.2 Cicer arietinum
TCTCTCGGCTTGCGCTCATCATGGGCTTGTCATAATAGGACTTCATTACTTCAAATTAATGACCAATGTGTATCAAATTGTTCCTGATTCAGAACATTACACTTGTCTTGTTGATCTTCTAGGAAGATATGGTCTTATAAATGAGGCCTTTGAAATTTTGAGGTCAATGCCAATTGAAGCTGAATCACATACCTTAGGAGCATTTGTAGCATCTTGCAAACTACATTCAAATATAAGATTCGCAAAATTGGCTGCAGAAAAACTCTTCAACATTGAACCAGAAAAGAGTGTAAACTACGCAGCTATGTCGAACATTTACGCTTCTCAAAAACATTGGTTTGATGTTGAAAGAATCCGTGAAATGATGGAAAACAAACATGATGTTAAAGTTCCAGGGTGTAGTTGGGTAGAGATTGGTAATCAAGTTCATTCATTTGTATCAAATGATAAATCACACCTTAATGCTTTAGAAATGTATGTAACATTGAATAAGTTGCTTAAGCCAATGCAGGAACAAAATGGTATGAATTTGTAAATGTTACATCATATATTCACGTAATGTGTACTAACATGGATTAATGTCTAATGCTTTGCTTCAAAGATGCGCACTGTAAGTGATGGTTTGGCTATCAATTGTTATGTTTGAACTAACATGCTAAAAAAAATTCACTACCTTGTGCTATTGAGCATAATCCATAGATATATATAATTTGTTATGTGGTAAAGTAATATCTAAAATTATTTATAGATGATAATTTTCCTAAGCAACAATTAAAGCCATGATATAATAATAATCTTCATCATTGAACCTAATAAATAAGCAGGGGTGGGCAAAAAAACCAAAAACTGAACTGATTTATAGAACTGAACCGAACCAAACTATTTTTAAACTAAATCGGTTCAAAAAAATTAAAAACCAAACTTTATTTTAAAATCAGTTTTTTTTAACTGAATTGTTTTTAGAAAATATAGGTACATTGTAACCTTAGTTTAGTTTTAAATTTTAATTCTACTAAAACCTCAAAATCTCAAAACCCTAAAATTAGAATCAGAACCCTAAAATTGAAATCATGCTTATGGCCGCTGCCGCCGCTGCAAATTCTGAATCAGAATCATCTGTTCTCTCTTCGCGCAACAGTTCATCGCCCTCCGTCTTCTCTCTTCGTGCAACAATTCACCGCCCTCCGTCTTCTCTCTTAGCACAACAGTTCATGGCACTTCGTCTTCTCTCTTCGTGAGTCTACGCCCTCTGTCACCCTCCGTCTTCCGTCGTTTTCTCGCAGGTATTCATCCACCTCCGCTTTCGCTGTTTCACCATTTTGATTCATCTTCATTATTTTGCTTGATGATTTTGCTTGTTTGATAACCTTTTGAGCCGAGTTCATGCTTTTCCCATGCATTTTATTTCTACCATGATTAGTACTCTACTTTTGATTGTTTTGTTGTATTTTTTTGAAGTTTTGTGTAATTTGACTTTTGTTTATCTCTGTAATTTTAAAGTTATAAATTGATAATTGCTTAAACTTTGTATCATGTGTGCTGAGTTTTTTTATCTGTATTTGTATTCATGCTTGTTATTTTTTTTTTTATCTGCATTTGTGTAATCAATAACATTGGTTTTGTTCTGCTATGGTGAAAAACAAGTTAGACACAAGATTGATATTACACTTAATGGAGAAGAATTTGTGTCTAAGTGAACAATCTAATTAACAAACTTTGATATTATATTGGTATTAAAGCTACTGTTATAATGTAGCAGGAAATAAAGTTGTTAGTTAAAGTGATGAGTATGATAACACTATGTGGAAAGTGTGATTGTAACTGATAGGTACTCAATAAATCTAGAGCTATTTCCTCCCTTGAATTGGGGTATTTGATATATATAAAAATTATAAATCTGGTAAAATTGTGAATTATAAAGCTACTGTTATAGTTTATAAAACTACTGTTATAGCAGCAAATTATAAAGCTTGAATTGGGGTATTTGATATATATAAAAATTATAAATCTAGTAAATTCTTTTATAAAGCTTGAATTATGCAATGAATTGGTTGTTTCTTGTGGTTATGCAATTAAATATACTAGCATGTGGTGCACCAGTACTATGTTTTGAAGAGTTCTTCATAGTTTATGATGAAACAATACTCTATGAACTTTTTGTATGCATAAAATCTTGCTAGTCTTCAAACTTTAGAACTTCAAGGGTGTCCTTTTGATGCATAATCACAAAGAGTATAAGCTGATATGCAAGGGTGTGTTTCATGTTTGTGTGGTTGGCCGTTGGCACACATAACAATAGCAATTTTGGCAGTAAACCCAGGGGTTTGCTAGATGATATCCTGCTCATTTGTTCTCATTTTTTATCGAGTAACAAATATTCAGACTTTTATGCTTTAATTTTGTGTCCTGTACCTATATTGCAATAAGCCAAATGCTAACTAATGTCTAAAAGACACTGATTAAGGAATAAAAAGTTGAAGGTTTTAATGGAAAGTGCAGCTTTTGAAATTAATAATGCATTAATTCCCGTGATTCACAATATTTTCCTTTTTCAATTTTGTTTCTTTAACAAGTATTTTTAGCTAGACCTTTAATTTTATTTGAAATTTATTAACTATGATGTTCACAATTGACTGATTATTTCATAATCTGTTTTTTGCTACCACAAATTGTTTCTGAGACACCACTTCTGTATTTGTTGTGTTGAATGCTATTATTTTTATGCATGCGAGATTGACTCAATTTTGAATAACCTATTGCACATAGTACGTTATGTAGTGACCTTGTTGTTCTTATATGTATGGATTTCTGATTTGAAATATAGTAGTAAGTTTAATATATTATGAAATCAAGGTTGAATTGGTGTTTGGTTGTCTAAATTGGTGTTTCAAATTATAGATTTATGTATTTCACAGTAACTTTTGCATACAAATGAGTCATAGGTCTGGCTAAATTTTATTTATCAGTTCATAAGTGTGTTAGAAGTTCATCACTTCCAGAGCTGTGTCTTTTAGCAGTGCATTAAGTGGCTGTTGTTATATTTCAGTTTTTTTTTTCTTCACCTTATTGAAATAGATCTATACTTATTAAATTGGCGTTGTATTTCTGCTTTTCTAAATGAAAGCAGAAGCATGTGTGGTCTTTGCAGCACCGACACTTCTGAGATTTGAGATTTATACTTATGTATTCAAGGCAGTCTAAATTGAGATTTGACTTACGACAGTCTAGATTGTACATTGTAGAGTCATACTATAGACTATAGGGTCTTCCTAAAAATATGAAAACATATTCTAATATAAAAATATGTTTATGTTTGGATAGCGGTGTGCTGAACATTATGAATAGAAATAGATATATACTAATTATTATGCTGGTTTTAATTTGGTTCTCATTTTGTTGATGAAAGTTGTTTAGTTTAGTTTATGTTATTGTTTTTGTAGGAGCAGAGCTTCCTTTTCGATTTGTGGAGAATGTATTTTTTCGAAACTTTGTGAATGTCTTACAACCACAGTTTGATATTCCATCCCGCTCTACATTAAGGCGTGCTATCTAGTCACTTTTTGATGCAGAGAGAGAAAGACTTAAAATTTTCATCTCAAAACATTGTGGGAGGGTTTGTCTTACGACGGACACATGGACTTCTATCCAAAATCTAAGCTACATGAGTCTAACTGCACATTTCATTGATAAAAAATGGAATTTGCATAAGAGAATCTTGAATTTTTGTCAAATCACAAGCCATACAGGAGAGTTCATGGCTAAGGAAATCGAGACATGTTTAAATGCTTGGGAGTTGAATCGTGTCTTTAGCATAACATTAGATAATGCATCGTCTAATGATGTCGGAATTAAATTTATGAAGAAATGGATGAATGCAAGGAACTGTGGATGAATGCAAGGAACTGTTTGCTCTTGAACGGAGAATATATCCATATGCGGTGTTGTGCACATATCTTGAGTTTGATTGTAAAGGAAGGTTTAAAAGATACATTTCTATCACAAGAATCCGGAAAGCAGTCAAGTATGTGAGATCGTCTCCTTCAAGATTGACAAGGTTTAAGGGATGCGTTGAATGGGAGAAAATTTCTTATAACGGTCTCATATGTCTAGACGTGGAAACTAGATGAAATTATACATACTTGATGTTAGTAACGACTGTGAAGTATAAAAAAGCCTTTGATTTGTTAGAAATTGCCGATGCTAAGTATGTCAAAGAACTGTCTAAGGATAAAGGCCCTGGAGTACCTCTATCTAAGGATTGAGACTTTGCTAATACGGTGCTTCCCTTTTTGAAGATTTTCCATGACGCTACTATGCGCATTTCCGGCTCTTCATATGTTACTAGTAACATATATATGATGGAGGTATTTGCTATTGGAAGGAAGATTCGATTATTAAGTGAGCACAATGATGCAAACATAAAGTCGATGGGGATTAGTATGAAGAGTAGATATGACAAGTATTGGGGCAATGTTGATGGAATAAACGTGTTGTTACTCATTGCTTTTGTATTGGACCCAACTTGCAAATTTGAATATGTAAATTACTTTCTTGATTATTTTTTTGATGTAGATGGTGAGGCGTTGAAGACAAAATTGTCATCTTCCTTGAAATCAATTTATTGAGAATATGAAGGTAGGGAGGAAGGTTCTCAAAGTATGGGAGCATCACAACCAGAGAAAGATGATAATGATATACATGGTATGGGCTTCTACAAAAAATCAACTGGGCAAAGAATTAATCCTAAGTCTGAGCTTGATAAATACCTTGCTGAAGAGTGTGAACCTTATTTTGTCGAGTTTGACATTCTGAATTGGTGGAAAGTCAACTCAACTAGATTCCCCATCCTTTCAAGTGTTGCTCGTGAGGTGTTGGTCATTCCTGTGTCTACTGTAGCATCAGAGTCTGCTTTCAGCACTCGAGGAAGGGTGTTGGATCCTCATCCTAGTAATCTTACACCTACTATAGTGGAAGTGCTTGTTTGCACTCAAGATTGGCAGAAAGGATCTCCTTTCTCAAATCTATTTGATGAGGACCTTGAAGAACTTGAAACCTTTGAGAAAGGTATGTTACAATATTTTTAGTTCTACAAACTTTGTATTGTATTTTAAATATTTTGAAACATAACGATATACTCTTTTTTGTAGAGATCATTTCTCCAACGTTCTACGCAACAACATCTGCTAGTGTCATTAGTCTTGACGATTAAAGACATTTGTTTCTATTTTGTTTAGCGTCATTGCATTTGAAGTAAAATTATTGAAGTAAATAGATTATTTGAGTTTAGGGATCATACTTTTAGAATATTGATGAATCTGTTTCTGTTCATCTTTTAGTTACATGTGTGCTGGGCAGAGATTTTTAGAGAATTCATTAGCCTATTAAGGTTTGGTGATGTGCTGAGACTGGAATATTAAACCAGTTCAGTTCAGTTTGGAGTATTAAACCGGTTCATTGGTTTATAGAATCAGTTTGGTTCGGTTTTACAAACTGTAAACCGGTTCGGTTCAGTTTTTTTTGAACTGAAAACTAGTTCGGTTCGGTTCAGTTTTCAAGCATAACTGAATTTTGTCCACCCCTACTAATAAGGGTATCGACTTTCTGTAAAATCTATGTATGATATTCGACATCTTACCACACACAGCGATTATATAACTACTATAATTTTGTTGTCAGCTGAAATATTAAAGTTTTAAAATTTTAAATTAGTGTTCCAAACAATTTTGTTATTGAAATACCTCACTCAACTCAACATGATTTTGACAAAAACTATACTTTAAATGTTCAACAAAAATCATGGTATCACCGTAATTTTATTAATTTCATGGTGATTTCAAACATACATTTAATGATACGGTAGATTCTATTTTATTTTGTTTTTTTGATAAATAAAAAATTCTTTTAAATAGATAGAATACATCAATCAAATACAAATTCAAAGTTGCTAAAATCGAAAATTATAATATACGAATAAATTCACAACACCGAAATTAATAAACATAAAATAAAACAATATATGCAAATATGACAAAATTAAAATGTCTCAAATACATATCTGATCGAATCTCCAACGTTGAATACTGTGAAGTGATTGATTGAATATGCACCGAAGCTATTTTATCAATCTAAATCAAATGAATGCTTCAACAAAATGACGACAAACAAACATCAATACACTAACAAAATACAATTAAAAAAATATAAAACAAAAACTAAATATACATGTAATTCAATTATTTAAATAAAAGAAAAAAAAATAAAGGAATGATTTCAAATTAAAAATTGATCTGAAACTACAATTATCAAGTAGATTCTATTTGTGAATAACTTTTCGACAAGGTATATTTAAAAATATATATTTAATTATTAAAAAATATGAGGTGAAATTAAATTAGGCGATAATTAAAGTGATCTATCTCCGCTTGTTTTTATTGTTGTTTCTAGTTCTAACTAGAATCTAGACTAGATATTAAGAGAGAAAAATTGCAATAGGATGACTGGTCAATGAATCCTGAGTTGTACTTTTACTATATTTTTTGAAGCAATTTGCAAAGCTTAGCTTCCACGGTGGATGATAGCGCTACGTTACCGACCTTTTTTAAAACACAAACAAAAAGTCGTTGCGTTGCAATAGCTTATGACTTATGACTTTTCTTCAGTTGACGCCCATACTCTTTCTTTTTCTTTCTCTCTCCAATAACACCTACCCGCCAATTTCTCTCTCTAAAACGTAAAAAATGACTACAACTTTTGTCCACAACCGTAACCAATCCTCCGGTCACCGGAGTGCGCCGGACCGAATATCCCGTTATTCCGATGTCAGCACCTCCAACCAGTCAACAGTCTCCTCCTCCTCCTCCTCCAGCGGCCGTAATCCAGTAGTGGCCGTTGCCATGTCGGTCGCCGGATTGTTTGCCACTTGCTTCACGCCGCCGGATTCCAGCAATTCCAAGAGTCTCGCTGATTCCGAAGAATTCAAATCCTCTTCTGGTACTAGTTTGAATTTAATAAGACTAAACTAAATAGTGTAACTAACTATCTACCTGATTATCAATTACCAATTGTAATAACTAGTTTATCTAATATATATTCGCGAGTCAGTGTTGTGTTTGGTGTCCGTATTTTTGCGGATGCTTCAGATATAATTGGATGGAAAAATAGATATTTTCTTTTAGAATGTGAGTGTGTGTTTGTTTGATTCTTTGTTGTTTTGGATCTAGGAGTTTGGACTAGTATATTTGAAAGTTTTGTTTATTTTAGGATGTGTGTACTGTTTGGCTCCTGAGAAAATTACAGAGAGGTCGTGAATTTTTTTTTGATCAAGTATTAAGTCAAAAAAATTGTAATTGAATTTAGATTTTGGATCTAAATTGTGAAATATAGTAGCTACTAATTTTCAAACTTCTGAAAGGAAGCTTTTGTCAAAATAATGTATGAGATTTGGACCGTGACAAAGCAATCTCGTTTGTTTGTTTGTTGTGAAGGTTAAATTTACTTGATTATTGTAGCTAATAAATTTCAATTCAACATAATAGCTAATAATAATTATTGCTTGATTTTTTTTTTTCCGTAATGGATTGCATTCACTAAATTATACTCAGGAATGTAATAGAAGCAAAGTGGTAACTGAAAAGATGATATATCTGGTCTTAATTAGATACATCAACTTTTCAGTTATCGTATGTCATTCCAGAGGGAGTATAGATTTATTCAAATTTGTAGTATCTGTTAACAGAAGAAAAAAATAACATCTGTCTATGTAACAGTTGCATTATTTGAAGTTCTGTTCTGTGGTTAAATGTTTAAACTGAGATTCACTTTCTCAGTGTAGGAACTGTTTAATTAAACATCGATGTATTGCATTTGAGTCTATTTGTTTTGTTTCCATACTATTAGCATCAATGTATATATATGCATCTGAAACTTTGTAGATTTTGAAGTGTGGCTGGTGGTAAATTTATCTTATGCTTATCAATTTGTGTAGAGTGAATTAGAAGAATAAGATGTTTTATTTGTTTTTTAGTTGCGTCAAATACTTCAACAGCTGATAGTCAAAGAGGTAGTCAGAGAGGTCGTGGCTCAAAGCGAGGTACCATCATCGGTTTATACAACAACGCAATCCAGGGGAACGAGCCCGGCATTGTGAAATACACCATGGAGGAAATCATCCAAGTCACTAAAAACTTCTCTCCTTCTTTCAAGATTGGCCAAGGAGGTTTTGGTGCAGTCTACAAGACCAAACTCCTGGATGGAACCATTGTTGCAGTAAAGCGAGCTAAGAAGGTTGTTTAAATTGTGTATCGCCTAGTCCTCTCGTCATTTTTGTCGCATTTATGTGTAATAATGAGAATGCTATTCATCTACAAGAAATCCAAAATTGTTGGTTTATATTACATTTACCTTCGCAGACTATGCACGAGAAACATTTAGGTGTGGAGTTCCAAAGCGAGATCCAAACACTATCAAGGGTCGAACATTTGAACTTGGTAAAGTTCTATGGATATTTGGATCAAGGTGATGAAAAAATCATTGTTGTGGAGTATGTTCCTAATGGAACACTCAGAGAACATTTAGATTGTGAGTTTTCTCTGAGCCTTTCAACTATTTTAGTTTTCCTTTGCCTTATGGCTTGCATTGGTTTTTTGTGCTTACTACTTAATCAAAGGATCATAGCAGGCATTCATGGAAACGTTCTGGAACTTGCTGCTCGTCTAGATATTGCAATTGATGTAGCTCATGCTCTCACCTATCTTCATATGTATATGGGTATATAACTCTTTTCTTCATCAAGTAACTCATTTCAGTCATGGCAATGTACAACAAACATGTTTGTCCCTAATGACATATAGAATATGCTGAAAAATGAAAAGAATCTTATAATTGTTGCATATTTTCTCTGTAGATCATCCTATCATTCATAGAGACATAAAATCTTCCAACATTCTCCTCACCGAGAATTTTCGAGCTAAGGTAGCAGACTTTGGTTTTGCTAAACAAGCACCTGACAGTGATTCTGGCATGACCCATATCTCCACCCAAGTTAAAGGAACAGCTGGATACTTGGACCCTGAATACTTGAAAACCTATCAGCTAACCGAAAAGAGCGACGTCTATTCATTCGGTGTTTTGCTTGTTGAACTTGTCACAGGCAGACGCCCCATTGAACCAAAATTCGAACTCAAAGAGAGAATAACAGTGAAATGGGTGAGTGGTGTTTTCCTTCATTCTATTCCCCTCTTTTCACCTATTCAGTTGTTTTTCGTAGTATGTTATTCAATTTTCTTCTGAAGTTTGCCCGCTCCTCCTCTTCTAATTTGCACCTTTTTAGTCTATTATGTTCAAAGCTTTAGTTAAGATTGATTCCTTATTTTGAATCATTTTTTTCAGCTATTCAGTTGTTATTGTGCATGACTCTTATATGTAAAAAGCTTACATTACACGGATAATGTTGTAATCTGTATTGTAGTTTATATATTTGCAAGGCAACCTGATTCGGAATGATAAGAAAAACCTAACAGTTCTGCTCTCGGGGATGTAGGCACACTGCCAAACCTCGTTAAAATCTATCTTGTCAATTGTTTCCTTTTACTCTGTTTACCTTAGAAGGATTGATTCTTTAATGTGACTCATTTGCTACAAGTGCAGGCTATGAAGAGGTTTATTGACGGAAACGCCATCTCAGCCTTGGACCCAAGACTGGATCAAACTTATGCAAATAATTTGGCCTTAGAAAAGATACTTGAACTAGCTTTACAGTGTTTGGCTCCTCATAGACAAAGCAGGCCAAACATGAAGAGATGCGCGGAGATCCTTTGGGCCATTCGCAAGGATTACAGAGAGCTATCTGTTTCAGACTTTCGATCATATTCCACTACTTCCCAAAGGAGCACCTCATTGTGAGAGTGACAATGATAGAGTTAATCTTAGGCAACAACACTTGCATCAAAGAGGAGAGGAAGTTAGTAAACAATAAGCATAAAAAATATAAAGCATTAAAAAAAAGTTAAGAGAAAATATGGCCACAGGACTAAAAAATGCTTCTGATAAAATGATCGAGAAACTTTGGCAACTGGGGTGGCATATGCTGATAGTGATAGGTAAAATTCATATTTTGTGAAAATTGTTTGTAAGAGTTTTGGGTTGTATATAGGAATGGAGGGAGCATACTTCCGTAATGTTTATTTCCTTTTCTGTGATATACTTAACAGAAAAGGAAAATTTGTATTCTATGGATTGGAATTTTGATTGCTGTGATGTTCCATTTATGGTTAATTGTGTGTTTAAGAACTGGTATTAAGAATACACAAGTTGTAAATTTTTATTGAGGAAGCAAATGTTTATTAGTATTTGCATTTTCCATGCATTAAGTACTTTTTTTCAATGAAGTTGTGCCAAACTAATGAATGTTGATTCATTTGATAATGAGCTGATTCATATACTACAAGGGCGAGGGTTCAACTCCTTGCGCCAGTGTGAGTACCTCTTTGATGGATTATCTACAAGTAGTGTTTAGATGGACATTCATACTCATATATCTGTTTTTTTTTATTTTTATTGTGTTAACATATGTATAAACTTAGTTATTTTATGATGTTATTGTGATTTTTCTTTATAAAATGATTTACTGATTTATTACCGTGTAAGAGAAAAATAGTGAAGCAATCAATTTTTATATTAGGTTAATTGTCATTAAAGAATAAAATAGGAAGAAGTAAAAGTCTAAAACAAAAAGCTATTGCCTTTTTATATATTGTTATAGATTGGATCACAATTTTTTGACAGATATTGAATTTCAATTTGATAAATAAACATATAAACATATTCCTATTTAAATTCCTTGGTTGCATTTTCAACATTGTATCTTGAGGAATCAGTATGTCATTATTATTTCAAAATTGTGGAAGAGAAATTATTATTATCAATTTATAATATATTAAAACAGTTCTAAAATCCATTCTATTGACATCTTAATTTTGTCGTATAGTTTTAATTTTGTCAAATCAATTATATGTTTATGTGACACTCCAATTTTGTCTGTACACACGCTCTATCTGTTGCTCTACTATCTATTTACATATTCATTCTCCTTCAATTTTATAGTCGACTCACAATAATATCAATAATACCACATTTATTTAGCAAGTGGTGATCCGACCAACACATATTTTTCCTTCATTCTACATTAGTCTCCATTTTTAAATAATTTTTTTCTTTCTAAATGTTTCAATCAATCTTTAGGATGTGATAGTTTATAGATGATTGGTATTATTCAAACACTTGCTCCAAGTTATGTCTTAAGAGCTGAAAAATGGTGTTGTGCACATTTCTCTCTAGAGGTCTTCATCATATTTCCTTCCAGTGTAACCATTATCAATAGTGATTAGGACAAATGACGTTTTTATTAACTATTTTGGTTTCTTATTTTTTTTATTGTGTCTTTTCTTTTCTCTTCACATTTCTTTTTATCTATATTGAAACATTGATTGTTAAGTGGAGATAGAGAGATTTGTGCTTTAAGTTCTAAAATATAATCTACATTTACAACATGATCATCCAACCTTCAACGTATGTCTAAGAATTAAATTGAGATTAGTAGAAAATGTTGACTGTGTGTAATTCATTATAGATACTATTTTCTTTAGTTGGATAAGCCCATCATATTTTGAACCGTTTTAATAAATTTCTTTGAATTTAATTGGATATTTATAAGGTTTTTTTTTCACATTCCTTTTCTTGATAATGTAGTTTTGGATTTGGAAAATTAAAGACAATATTGGTTTTAAGATTTGAATTTACTTAAGTTTATTGTACGAAAATATTTCTTACTTCTTTCAAATACCGTTTTACACCGGTTGAATGCATACAAAATATTATCATATAGTAGACACTAAAATAGTTTGTATATGGTGTAATTTATACAAAATAGAAATATTTTATTCTTATTAATAATGATGTTATAATAAAATGACATTATTTTCAAATTTAATATTGTAACTTTTTTATTATTATGTGTTAAAACATTAAGTAATTCAAAATGCTTTAATTGTATTTTTTTTTTGTTTGGAAAGAACATTTGTTTAATTAAATTTTGATCATATTTATAAATTTAAAATGTGTTGGGATAAAAATAAAAATTAAAAAAAAGGACAAAAAAGTTTGAAAATTTATATGTTTATTTTATTCTAACTTATAGTTATAATAATTAAAAGAGAGGTATTTTGAAATACCTCATTCAGATATATATACTCTTCCCGTTCCTCTCTCTGCTGGTTTCGATCCGAGTGTTAGAAGGTTTAAAGAGCGTGGGTTCAAACCAATCCTCCACAAGGGAAACCGGCCAAAGATATGCTCTTAAAATACTTATAGTTATTTGACACTTGTGTTTATTTTGAATCAAATGAAGAGGCCACATGCTTATGTAAGGACCAAGTTTGTGATTGGTGAACCATTACAATTGCCACTCTGGCAGTAACAGTTTTATATATTCTCTATAAAGTTGAATAAAATCCACGATGATTCTTCTTTTTTTTTTTGAGAAAAAAACTCATGACTTCTAATCCTTAGTTAATGATTCCTAGTACTTTGGTTATCACTTTTGAAAAGGGATGAAAAAAAAATAGTATCTAAAACTTACAAGTGTTATGAGGCAGATAGATAAATTAATGAGTATCCGTAAATAAAATAAACAAATTATTTTGACTATTCGAAAGATAATATATACAGATACATACACGTAGTCTATAATAATAAGTTAATAAAAATGTTATATTGTAATTTATTTTGTTTGTTTTAAAGTATTAATATTATTTTATGATAAAATATTTTATGTGTTAATGTATTAATATTTTTATGTGTTAAAATTATTTTGTTGACAAAAAAGAGAAAAAAAATTGACCGATAAATATAACTCAACTGATAATCATAAATACATAAGAGTTTTATATATATATATATCCCTGTTTTATTATTTTTTTCCTTAAATGTCTCACTTCCAAATTAAATTCCCTGAATGCTCTACTTTTTAGTTTCAACAGGAAGTCGGAAACGACTTCCCGAAGAAATTTTTTTTTTTATGTAATAGGAAGTCGTTTCTCGGGAAAGCGACCTCCAACTGCGTTTTTTTTTTTTTATATATTTAAAAATAAAAAAACGTAGTTGGAGGTCGCTTCTCCGAGAAACAACTTCCTATTGACATAAAAAATGCAAGTTGGAGGTTGCTTCCCCGGATAACGACTTCCTACTGACATAAAAAAAATTTCCTCTTCAGGAGGTCGCTTCCCCAGAGAACGACTTCCTGTTGAAACCAAAAAGTAGGACACTTAGAGAATTTAATTTGGGAGTGAGACATTTAAGGAAAAAATAAATAAAAAAGATATATATATATATATATATATATATATATATATATATATATATATATATATATATATATATATATAT
>NC_021166.2:53150820-53210915 GCF_000331145.2 Cicer arietinum
TATATATATATAACTCAATACATAAATATGCATGAATATAGGTATGAACCCATGATTCTACACATCTAAAGTGTGAGTCTAGCACTAAGCGGTATGAGAAAAAAACATGGAGTAATTTTTTTTACATAACTGCATAAATAATAACAATTTTCTACATAAATAATTTTTTATTTATTTAAAGCATGATATTCGTAGATATCATCTAATACCCACAGTTACTTTTAAAAAAAAACTCACTAAATATATATTTAGTGAATATCTACATAGATACAAATATGACACATATATCAATCACTTTATCTAATACGGTAAATAGCAATACGATTAATTTCTACTTATATGGATATCCCTTGTCATTTATATTTTTGAAGAAGAAAATTTTTGAGTTTAAAATAAAAATAATGAGATGCTAGTCCTTCTAATTATGAAAAATAAGTTTTATCATCTATTATGATTTATTTAAATTTGTTAAATTCTGATAAACTATTAAACAAAAGTAACAAATTGACTTTCTTTTCTTTATAGTAAAATATCAAATTTCACTAAAAATAAAAGTTTCCAAGTTTCTTTTCTTGAAACCCTGGCATGCAAAAATTTATCAACTTTATATTAAATTATGTACCCTTAAACTTTTGATCTTATTTTATATTTCAAATCGTGCGTCAAGTTCTAAATATTTTAAATAAAAATGAAATTTTAACATACGAAAGAAAATCAACGCATACAATTTATTTTAAATTTAGTTACACTTTTATTTCTTTTAGAGTGTGTTTGATTTGCTTAAAGAGTCCACAACACAATTTCAGTTGTTCCAAATTTTTAAAAACTTGGTCAGAGGATTGGATAATACAACAAACACATATATGAACAAAAATAGAAATTATTGTTTTTCATTGAACCATGAAACGACTTTTATCTCAACTACTACAAGATATCTAAAATACTAAAATAATCTTTTATTTTCTACTCAAATTTTTTTCTCTCATCTATATTTTTTCTATGTGGTCTCTCATTTTCACATCTCTCCTCTCTCTATCTCGCTCATTATCTTATGTCTCTCTTCTTTTCTCTACCCAAAATTATATATCTCTCTTCTTTCTTTTCTCTCTCTACTCTTTCTCTAACCCCCTTCCTTCCTTCTCTCCCTCCCCATCCTTTTTGACTCTCTTCCTATCTCTCCTACCACCCCCTCTCTCTCTCTCACTATATCTCTCATTGACTTTTTTTTTTATATTGTCAATCAATTATAATTATTATATTATTTAAAACTTTTGATTTTTAACTATAACTGTTAGTCATACTTACGAATAATTGTAATTTGTCAAACAATATAAATTTTTTTATCCCAACCGTGGATGCAATTAATCTCTAGTTTAAATTGCTTATTTAAAAAAGCAGCACACTTAGGAGGAGTTATAAAGGTCAACCACATCAAATAACAAGATTATCAAATGAATAAATAAATAACAAGAATAATCCAGTTATATTGGTTGGCTTTTACCAATAGATCTCTTCATATAATACAATTCCAAGGCTAAAATAATAACCAAAATTATAGTTACATGCCAAAAAGTCCAAAAGCAAACATGATCATAACCTTTAGCTCTTCATCTATACTATGGTAACTAAATCTATGCCTTGTTTGATTCATTCTCCTAATATATTGCATAGAGACATAGAGAAAAAAAAGGTGTAATATATATCCTAAAATGAATATGAGAAAGACAAAAAGAATTTACAAGAGACTGCTTTGTTGTTTTCTAATTTTGGTTAGCAGCCATCAACCATTTCTTTCACTTGTTCTATAGATGCAATCTAGATTTTTATAACCACCTTAAAGCAAAATTGAACTCCAAAAAATAAAAAACTCAAACTATACCTCCCATTTCTCTTTTGCACCAACCAGCTCCATATAATGTTATTCTTAATTATTCTCTTGAAAATGAGTCCTGACGAGTTAGTGCATAGTTTTCACTTCTTGGTACTTGAGTTTCAGCATCAACAATATTTGCTTTTGAACAAAGGACTAAGAAAGAAGATGTGTATATTGTAACATGCCAAAAGCTGCAAAAAATAAAATAAAAGAACAAAATTGTGAATCGCAAAAGGCAGAGAAACAAAAACAAAAGAGCTCTGAAGCACTGACATTTCTTATCAAAGTAGTGTTTGGTGTACAATATGTGGCAACTTCCGCCACCGACACATGAGATTACATTTAGTTAAATTATTTCCTCAAGTTATTACCGATGTCAACGTGTCAGTGTTGTATTTGGTGTTTGTGTCCATGTCGATGCTTCATAGAAAAATAGATAGAGAAGAAAGTAGTATTATCGTAATACCTATGCCAAATCCAATAGCTCTCACTTGTTTCAAGCATCCAACTTACTCCTGCCATGAATAATGCGGTGAACCCGGCCAATAGAAAACCCCAATGGAACCGCCTCATAAGTGTCTTGACAAGATTATAGAACCATAGCTTTATAGTTAACAAACTGCATGGGAATTCACCATCAATACTATTTTTTGATATATTTGAGACATAAAATAAATTAGTTCAGGAATTATTTATCTTCTAAGACATCTATGTAAAACATAAACGTGACTGTGGTTCATAATTGGCTTAACATTTATATGCGTCTAAATTGAGCAATTTGTTTCATTACAAAAAAAATTATAAAACAAGATATGGTAGTTTTTCACTTTCATTCAACTATCTACTACCGAAAAGCAAAATACAGTGTAATCAAATTTTATGTCTTTAACCGCTCATTGATCATCATTGTTTTGACTCATCTTTAACCCTTGTAGATGTGTCCAAAGAGTGTTTAAGATGTGCCGAAGTTTAAAGAAAAAGAGTTTCTTTTTGAGGTACTTGTCTAAGTTGTCAGACACTGATGTGTCGAACATGGAGACAAGCCTAATCAGCTAACCCCATATGTGTCTGTGTTTCATTGAAAGTTGTGTTGTCAAATTTGCATTTTATGAGAGGGATTGGGTGAAGCCACTTAAGGGAGGAAAGCTCTCCCAACGCTTCGTTTTTTTTTTTTAATTTAACAGACTCGAACTTGAGATTTTACTTAAGGAAAACAATCCTTTGTCAGTAGACCACCAGGCTTTGGTAAAGCACACACAAAAACACTTTGAAGATAGAGTTTTGTGCAAAAATTGCAGAACCGATAGTATAATGTTGTCTCAAATCACATTGTGCTCAAACAAATTTATGAGGTTCAAGAATTCACCTTTGAAGGAAATTTGTCGAGAATCCAAATGAAAAGGAAAGGGACCTATACTTTGTCGACATTTCTATCAACCATCCAATAAGAAGACCAAGAGCACCAATCACAATCACAAGAACAATATTAGAAGACCTGCACGTTCAAAGTATTGATAAATGTGAATAAAACTTAAATATCTTTAGCAGCATATACACATACTCTCCCTGGTCTCAAATATAACCAAAAAGTCTATGTATTTGGTCCAAATTACCTGGTTGCATTAGTTACAGACATGAGAGCAGTGAAGATAGCAACAGCTGTGTGGATTGTCCTCTTATATACTTCGTCAATGGTAGCTAGGTATACAAAAGTGCTAATCACAGCCATGAAAGAGAGCCAGAAGTCCATAAACTGAAATTTTGTTATGTAAAGTCAATGCAAATTTTCAAAAATAACAAATACAGCATCATGTATTTTGTCACATTTTAGATCCAATATCGTTAATGGAATATGTAGCACTGACACTTCTGATTGAAGGCGTGCCTGACACGACACCAACACATGTAGTTATATTCAATCACTTCTATTTCTCAAATTTTTATCTGTGTCTACTTGTCGATGTTGTGTCAGGTGTTCATGATAGAGTAAAAAATACCAGTAAAGGCAGAGTTGTAAAGATCTGTAACCTGTAGAGCATTGAAGCTCAATACACACCACGTGCCTACGTCACACGCATGATATAGTCCACTTGATATTCCACTGGCTGTGAATATAATCCATTCTGCAAATGCCTGCATATCGAATAATTACAGGTTCCATTGTCAACAAAATATATACAGACCAACTCGATAACATTTGTTTGGGAAATTCAGATGTATGTTGTCTAAGTGAGCATGGAAATACTTTTTTGGAATCTGGAATTATTTATCAAAACATATAAGTTTATATACAATTCTAAATAGTCCCAATCGATTTCCATATGCTGGTAGATAAATCACGAGTTATGATAAGACCAAATAATTCAAGAGGAAAATTGCTTAACTAAAGGAAAAGAATTACCTTTTGTCGAAGGGACCAATACGCAGGAAGTATGGCTGCAGCATTTGATCCAATGAGAAAAATTGATTGAAGTATGTGCTCTACAAGGTTTTTCAATAACTAGATTAAAGAGCAAAAAAAAACATATAAAATGTCTTGCAGCACATTCCAAATCTAAAAACAACAGCAAATCAGTATATTTGACAAAATGACTTTTTTTATCCAGGTTTAAATATGATTTTAGCAAATCAAAATTGTTTTTAGGTTTTAATCCCTATAAGTTTTGTTCTTTGGATAGGGTCTCTGCAAATTCAAAAATTGTTACTTTTAGTCTCCATCGTCGTCTTATTGGGCCACATGGCGTGATTTTGTTGGGCCATGTATGACATCGGGGACTATAAGCAACAGTTTTTAGGCTGAATCCAAACAAAAAAACTTATCGGAACTAAAAAAATGTTATAATTGCAGGAACTAAAATGATATTTAAACCTTTTATCTATATATATATTTAGACCAAACTTGACTTAAGTTCACTGTATTTACCACTTTATTGAGTAAAATGCTACAAAAAAGATAAATTGATATACAATAGAAACATCAAGTTCATCAATTTCTAAAATTGATATTCACCTTTATGTGATACGATTTCAATGCTACAGTCAAAGCCACCGTGGTTTCGATCACAAGAACAGAAGCTGAAACCAAAAAGTAATCATAAAAAATGGTAAATAACCTTAGGATGTTGCAAAACAACTAGAAATCACGCAATTGAGAAACTCAACAACATACTATCTGATTATTTTGCGCAATTTTCCATCAATTTCCGAGGACTTTTCTTGTGTCGTATCTCGAAATTTGAAGAAAACAAAATAAATTTAAACGATAACTAATGTATTAGAAGAACCAAAGGCTTAAACATAAACCTGTAAGACGTCAATCCAGTAGCATCCAAAGAAAATTTACAGTCCCCGTGAGAGGAGCATTGTTTCGGACATCCTTCGAGTGAAATAGACATGATAGTTTGCTGTTTCAAAGAATCAATGCTAGTGTTAACATTTCTTAGACCAAAACCCCAAGTTCCTTCTCTAGCATAAATAATGTAAAAATCGATGTTTTTGTCGCTCGAATCATATAGCATGAAAAACACGGATTGATCACTTTTCATTGTCTTGTTAGCATAATAATAGTCCTGGATGTCAACAGAAGGCAATCCACCAAATCTTGCATAAACTTCGTAACTGATCTTTGCATCTGAGGATAGCCGTATGTGAATATTTCGGCCAGCTGCACCACGAGGAATGTCGAAAGTAAAGTAAGTCCAAATGTTGTTAGTTTCACCTCCGTTTGACGAGTTGTTCAAAAGTGGCTCGAGAGGAAAATTGGCAGATGACGCTCCTTCACCTATAGGCAAATAATATGATTCGAAGGGAGTTGAACCTCTCCTTAGAACTGTCTGCAGACAAACATTCTCGTTGGTAACTTATTCCTGTGAATAAATGCCATTTTGGCCTTTATATTTTGTGGTGCGATAACTATGATCTCAGAATGTATCAAAATAATAAAAACATCGCTTAATGTGTCTTTTCTTTGTTAGTTCCGTCCTCGAATATATCATTTGTTAGTCGGGTTTCATTCTAAAATTACAAATAGAGGACGCACTGAGGGATGTTTTTGTAATTACAATACATTCAGAGACTATAATGATAGCACCTCGTACATTTAGGAACCAAAATGACCATTTACTCGAATGCATATATTTAAGCATCAAGATATAGAGCAGATTCTACCTGAAGCGTGTAGCTACTCATTGTACAATTTGGTCCGGCTTTTCCAAATGGGCACTGAAGCATTTGTGATTCAAGGGAATAGCAAACTTTTACATTACCATCCTTAGCCTCTCCAAACTTTTTTGTAAGATTAACTGGTAATACACTAATGTACCAACGACCGATCCGTGGAGAACGAATAACCAGAGGGGATTTATTTAAATCACTGGAATAATCGTACAAACTATTTGCAGGTATTGCGCCGTGGCGAGCAAAACACAATAAATTAACATCACTTGCACCACCAGAAGTATTAACTGAAGGTGTAATATTGAATTTGATATTCCTTGCCATAATGGTCAATTCTTCTACGGCATTTGTTATATCCAAGGAATATAAGTTCGGTACGCCTTCCTGAACACAAAAAGTTTCAAAGTTACTTTTGCAGGTCATCGCGTTTTCCATTGTTAGCTTCTTCACTGTAGCCTTCAAAGAATCATAGACATCAGATGCTGTACATGAAAGTGGATTGATGGTACTGTTACAGAACTCGCCCCTCATCATCGAATTTTTGCAAGCTTCCACACTTATATTGGCACTAAAGGTGTACGATGTGCCTCGACTAATCTGCACAAGTAGAGAAATTTGCAAAATGAAAAATTGGAAATAAGTTGAAAAATGAATGGAACATGTGATAAAAAATATGTGGGATATTCTTTTATGATATTGTAAAACTAAAAGTAATACTTGGATAATAAACCATACCATCTTTGATTGTGTTCTCGCGGCTCCAATGCCATTGAAAAGACCAATGTACCAAGCACCTGGAGATATCTGAACAATAATTCTTATGTTCATTGTTTATGATATTATACAACCACCGTAAGCAAAAACACTTTGGACACAAAGGAAAGTATAGCTATTTAATTATGGACCTCAAAGGAGAGGAAACTATTATTAATTTAAGTGACACTAATGGTCATTTTATAACCGTGTCTGAGGAGATTTGAACTCTGTCCCTTCAATTTAAAAGGCCATTGAGCTGACATCTTGAAGGAGATGAGACATTGAGCTTTAGATACATTAAAATCACAAACAAATAAATATATTTTGAAAAGTAAAAAAGGATTTAAAACATTACCAACTCATTAGTCAATTTCATTGTGATATTCTTCTCCATTGGAAAGCACTGCTCAATATCAAGACCATTTATTCCTATAGAAAAAGAGGAACAAAAAAGCAATTATAAATTGACAATACATTTACCAGTTCAAAAAAAATTTATTAATAAAAAATGGTTGAACAAGTTATAAATATCTAGGAATGAAATAAGATAGAATTTATAAGCTAATATTTGTATGTTCATAATAAAGTAATTTAATGAACTTGGATTGAATTTATTTAGGAGGAGCTTCTACCTGAGACAGATGAATATTTCAGAGATGTGTTTAAAGCATCTGGTAGAGGAGGACTGCCATCTCTAAAGCATATTATTGGCAGTGACTTTTTTGGAACCCTTTCGATTCTCGCAACATCCTGAAAACAATATGTGATTGAGAGTGACTGTAAAGTATAAAAACGACATCAAAACAGAAGCAAATCAAATATATTTAATCCAAAGGAATAAAGTTGTTCTAACTTCCAAGAACAAACATCAAAACAAATGCTAGTATTATAGATTGCTCCTATCTAGAAAGAAATACAAACATTTACATACTTACAAGGTCTACATCTGAATTCAATGCTATGGAGACTGCAGAAAACCAAGGCGGTATATCAACTGGTTCATGAGAAAACATCAAAGAGATAAAGTAAGATCATTCATAACATCACTAATCTGAAACAGCTTATTATTATCCTTTTTTTTTTTTTGTGCTCGTATAAGGATTCGAAGCATAATAGTTAGACATTAACACAGCAAAATAAAAAGTGCCAATGTTTAAATCTATCGCAAATACGCAACAAAGTACATTTGAATAATTAAGCAGTGGCAGGGAAAGAATTAGGCATGAAATGACACAGAAGAAAAGTTCATAAATCAATTACCACAAAATTACAAGCAGTACAGTAGCAATAAAATTAAAGAAGTAATGACAACTCACTATTATAAGATTGTATCATTTTTCTTTCTTCATGTCAAGTCATGCTTGTTAGTGTTAAAATTATAATAGTATTCACATAAAAAGGTTAATACCAATTAAGTTATTTTTAATATAGCATTTTACCTATCTATGTCTCTTGAATTTATTCTCTGTTTGGATAAACAGTTTAATTAGGTGCTTATAGCATAAAAGCTTTTCATATAAGTGTTTATGTATAAGTTATTTCTAATACACTATAGCAAGATAACGGGTCTGTTTATATTCGCTTATTTGAGCTTATATATTGACATAAGCATTATTGAGACTGTTAGGGAGAGCTTATGGAAGCCGCTCATGAGTCATGACATTTCCATCGACTGTTTTTAGCTGATTTCCATAAACTCTGTAAGGTAGCTTATAAAAACAGTTCATAATTTATGAAAACAATTTGACTTTATTTTATCTTTTGTTATATAAATAACTTATGATAAGTTCTTATATGATAATTAGTTATGCTATAAGCGTTTAATTAAACAGTTTATCCAAACAAGTCCAAAATAAAGTCAATCTATTTTCATAAACGCTATAAGTTGTTTTCATAAGTTAACATAGAGAGTTTATGCCGAAATAGTCTCACATATAAGCCAATTCAAACATGCCCTTAAAATAAACACCAGAAAGCACAAGAATAATAAGATCAGAAGCACAACTAGAGGGTTTAATTCTGACCTTAACCATGTGATAGAGAATAACAGAACAATAAGATATAATAATTTAAATGGAACTCTTCAAACCAATAATAATTTTAAAAAAAGGGATCGATAAAATAATAATGATAAGTCAACTCTACACTAACCAAAACCAAAATAAACTACAATCACACACATGCAAATTCATCTAATAAAATCAAAATTCAATTTCGACCCATTAAAATCCACACTAGGAAATTCTTCATGAACACTAAATATAGAACATTTCAAACATATAACAAAAAGGGTCAACGGAAAATTGATCAGTCACCTCTGATATAACGAAAATCAAAGGGTCTAAGAGTGGTTTGAGGGTAACTGAAGCTGGAAACAGTGGCGAAACCATCAGTGCTACTTAGTTCATCATTTGCAGAAGAAAGATCAAATGAAGAAGTGAAAAGTAACAAAGCATTGAGAAGAATCAGAGTGAGATGACACCACTGAATCGAATTGAAAAGCATGTTTATTTTTTTCTGTTTCTAATGTTGTTTGTTCTCAGAACATGTAATATGAAACAAGGGTGCGTGCGAACGAAGAATTGTATGTTACTGAATTTGACTAAATAAAATTATTATAATCAAAATAAGTAAAAAATGAACAGTCAAATCGAAATAAGTAAAGCGAAAAAACATTCTTTTTATTTTTTTACGAAGAAAAAAAAAACATTCTCTATCAGTTCGATATCTAGGGCTACTACACATTAGAAATTAGAAAAAGAAAACTCTTTATCTATAAAAGTTGTTGAATTGTATATGAAAGTTTTCTTGCTAAATTAAACCGATGGAAGATTTGTAATTTTTATTATTTTAATTAAGTATTAAATATCAAATATTTTTATATTAGTTTTTGCTTTTATTTACTTTTCACACACCAAGTCATCTTTTGTTCCTTTTTTTTTTAAGTAATTCTAAAACATTTTTTCTCTTTTTTTTTTTAATGTCTTTTGGCCATTTTCAATTTTTCTTTACTTTTCTGATTTGTAGAAAATATTAGATGATAAATATTACTATAAATTAATTTATAAATGTAAGATATTATATTTGAACATAATATAAAACATTCCCCTTAACAATATCGAAATGGTGTAAATATTATTTAAATTTTTTTTTATAAGCAGAATGGGTGCTATCCCAATTTAGCATGGCAGAAAAATTATCTCTATTTTAGAACCTATTTAGCGTATATTTTTTTTACTAGAAAATAGTGTTTATTTATTCAAATTAATAAATATTATATTAATTAATAATAATACAATTCAAAATTATTAAAATAAAATAAAAATGAATTTGTGAATAAATTTACAATATTCGAATTAATAGTGTAAAACAGTAAAACGGCAACAATGTGACAAAACCTATAAATATGACAAAAGTGTCTCCTGAGTTTTCGGAGTTGTAATATTAAAAATGTCAAAATCATTGATTGAATATGCATTGTGCACCGGATCAAAGTTGATCTATCAATTTGAATTGAACAAACATCGTAACAAGTAGAAAAATGAAAAAAAAAAAAAAAAAAAAGAAACGTCTTACTAAAATGACAGACAAAAATAATATTGTACTAAGACGGCAAAATTAAAAAGAAACATATATTTAAAAATAAATTATTTAAATAAAAAATAATAATTTAGAAGATAATTTTAAACTAAAAATTAATTCTAAATCACATGGTTAAGTGTAAAAAATAAATAGAAACGAAAGGATGAGAGGGAGACGGCATTGGAAAATTTTAGGGTTGGAACTACACAACATATTCGTTATAACTTTCTTCAATATACATTGTTGTTTATATTTTTTGCACACAAAGTAGTGTCGATAAAGGAGGATGCTAATCTAAGCACTCTAAAACAACATTTATAGTGTAGGATTTATTTATTTAATAAATTCATTTGATGGTTTTAGTTGAAGTTGATGAGTATTTGTTAAATACTAACATTAAAAAATTAGTGATATATGTGAATGAGTCCACTTGAACACTTAAATGCACAAATTATATGGTAGATGTTTTTTATTGTCTATGTTTTTATTAGATATCGTGTAACACTCTAATATTTTCATATATATTATATATGTATTTTTTTTAGTAATTTTCATGATTTATTATTTAATTAATAATTATTCTATGTGTAAATAAATTAAATTAAATTTTATTTACTCTCAATTTTATCTGAATAATTATAACATTTATTTCTATTTAATTGTTTTGATGTGACAATTATATGGGGACAATAATTGACTTGATTATTTCTTAAATTGACTATTGTGTATTTTTTATTTTATTATTTTCGACAATTATGAAATTTATGTGTTATATATGTTTGTTTTATGTTGTTGTGTGTGACCTGTAGTGATATTATTATCTTGCTTGATTTATTTTAGTTAATAAAAATATTAGTTGAATTAATTAATTAAAATTCATAGAAGTTATATTGTTTGTTAGTTTTATTTTCGACCAAATAAATATACATTTTAGGAGATAGTAGAGTTAGTGAAACTTAGTCCTCATGTAAAAGGGTTTAGAAAATATTTTTGGTTTATCCATTCTTTTACTCTCATTCATGACAAGATTTTATGACAATTCATTGTATTATCTTGACATAATGTAACTTTATTTCTTTGTCTCAACCAATTAAAATAGGAAATTATGTACATTCCCTCATTCTTGACACCATTCACCCACTTCTCTCCACACATTTAATTTATTTTTGAAATAAAGATTATATATTTAATTATTAGATAGCTATTAGATAAAAAAATTAAAATGGTGTGACACCCTCTAATTTATATATTTAATTAAAAGAGGAGGTTTGACTCTCTCTAATATATGGTGAACTCTACTAGTTAATCATAATTAACTCATACACATAAATACTTCAATTGACTTTGTAAAAACCTAATAAAATTAAAGAAATAGTAATATTGGTTGCATAATTTTGGAATTAAGTGTACTTCAATTTTAGACAATAAATCAATGGTAATATCGCAACGTAAATATCTATTGAAACCACCTTATTTTAACAATCTCATGATTGCTCTCTTCATACATTTCCATTAGACCCTCTTGTTGTCACACTTATTTGTCATTCATGCACTCTCAAAATAATTTTCTAAGTCGTAAATCCCAATATCTATCTGTGTTGAATCCATCATTGCCTCATGAGCTATTTCTCGTGTGAATTTAGAGGTGTTAAGAAAGAAAGTGCCTAAGGTAAAGGCTTTTTCCCATGCAAGATTATACTAGATATTAAATTAATAGTTTGTAAGATATTGATATGATTTTTTGATGTCTTAAACGAAAAATATTGATTTTATGTTTGCCTTAAAGAATTTAACTATAATATTTTGTTTTTTATGAGTAACATGTTTTCCTTGATAAACTTAATTATAAAATTTTGGTTTTTATTATTATTACATGAGTAATATGCTTGTTGCCATATATTTGATGTAAAGTTACGATTTTTGTGTTGTCTAAGTGTACTTAATTATAAAATTATGATTTTTATTATGACCGCATGAGTAATATATTTGTTAGTATGTTTTTAATATAAAGTTTCGATATTTGTGCTATTTTATTTCAAAGTTTTAATTTTTAATTGTGATAACATGTTTATTTTTGTGATGTGTTTAGTGGTAA
The DNA here is from genome assembly GCF_000331145.2 of Cicer arietinum. Classification (NCBI taxonomy): domain Eukaryota; kingdom Viridiplantae; phylum Streptophyta; class Magnoliopsida; order Fabales; family Fabaceae; genus Cicer; species Cicer arietinum. The sequence continues at coordinate 53,163,303 of NC_021166.2, forward strand.
ACCTTGATTTGTATGCCTAAATGACTAATAATGGGAGAAAATTTATAGTAGAAGAAATAAAGTTTATATTTGTATGTATTATTCGTTATTTGAGTTTTAATGTTTATCAATAACATTTTGTTAATCTAATTTTGTAGTTTAAAAAATGAAAGTTATGACTTTAAGACATTTATTCACGTGTTTGCGTGTTATATATTTGGGATGACAAAATTACTGGCTCTTGATTATAAGCATCCATGAGAATAAAACATTGATGTCATATGTGATTAAAATTTAATCTTTAATATTTTAGGATTAATTGCAGTTTTGGTCCCCCTATTTTAGCTGAATCGCGAAAGTAGTCCTTCCATTTTGTTTCTCTCCAGTTTTGGTCCCCCAAGCAGAATTTTGGTCCAAAACTTTATGAAAATTTTTTTTTTTGCATTTATTTAAATCACATCATGCCTCAAGATCTCATTTGCAACAATTGTACCTGAAATATATGATCATAAATGGCATAGTACGGCTTTAAAAAATGAAATTTCATCAAATTTTGGACCAAAATTCTGTTTGGGGACCAAAACTAGGGAGAAACAAAATGGGGGGGAACTACTTTCGCGATCCAGCTAAAATAAAGGGACCAAAACTGCAATTAAGCCAATATTTTATTTTTGTTGTTGCCTAAGTGGCTGATGATTTGTGTTTTGAATATTTTATATGTGTGGTTGCCTAAGTGGCTGGAGATTTGTCTTTTAAATATTGTTATATTTGTGGTTGCCTAAGTGGCTGATGATTTGTTTTTAAATATTGTTATCTTTGTTGTTGCCTGAGTGGCTGGTCATTTGTGTGTTGGACATTGTTCTCTTTGAGATTATCTAAGTGGGTGGTGACATGTACCTTTTGAGTATCATTATCATTTCATGACATATCATATGCATCTTTGTGGACGTTTGTGTGGCTATTTTAATTTTCTCCCATTGGTATGAGTTGGTATGAGTGACTTTTATGTAGACGTCAGTATGGTTGGTTATATCTGGATCTTAGGAGCATGCATAACATACATTTTATTTTTATTTTGATCTAATTATTTGCTCTATGGTGAGTTATTACTTGATTTATTTAGATACATTTTATGACTTTTGTTACATTTTTGGGAACTATTAAAGAATCAATTTCTTTAAATCTTTTATTACAAAAATATTTTATATTCATATTTTATGGTTGTTAACTTATTATTTGGTTTAATTTTCGTTGTGGGATGAAGTGACCCCTTACACTAATATTTACGCGCGTGAGATTGTAAAGTTATTTACTCTTCATCGTTAACTTTAAAAGAAATATGGCTTCATCATTAACTTTAAAAGAAATACGGAAGTGAAATTTCATTCGCTATTAAATAATTGAATGATCGTTAATTTCAATCCATATTGTTTCTTTTGAATTTCACTTAAAGAGAACGTATTTTATTTTGGAGCATAAATGAATATCGATCTAACAACCGGAAGATCAATTTTGCAAATAAATAATATTTTAGTAAATTGCATTACATTATTTTACAAAAAAAATAAAATATATCAAGTTATTTTTTGACGCATCTTCAATTTATTACATGATAAACTACTTCTAAGAAAAAAATTATTATAGTAGTTTCTAAAAGAAAACAAATATTTTTAAGTAATTTTTGGATAAAAAATTCGAGGTGTCAGATCACTAATTCTCAAAATAATGTTGTGTATTAATAAAATTTGTGTGGTACATTGTAAAGTTACTTACTCTTCATCATTAACTTTAAAAGAAATGTGTAAATGAGATTTCATTCGTTACGAAATAATTGAATGATCATTAATTTCAATCAATCTTGTTTCTTTTGAATTTTATTTAAAGATAACTTATTTTGTTTTTGAGCATAAATAAATATCGATTTAACAACTGGAAGATCAATTTTGCAAATAAGTAATATTTTAGTAAATTGCATTATATTCTTTTATAATATATATATATATATAAGTCATTTTATGACGCATCTTCAATTTATTACATGATGAACTATTTCTAAGAAAACAAAAAATTATTATAGTAGTTTCTAAAAGAAAATAAATATTTTTAAGTAATTTTTGAATCAAAAATTTGGGACGTCAGAGCACTAATTCTCAGACCTTGGTGGGGTTGACGCGTCATGTATGTTGGATGTATTCTAAAGTTGCTTGTGTTATTTGTTCGATTTTATAATTATTAAATTTTTCTAATTACTTAAAATTTTAATTATAGGTCATTAATCGTGTAACCTCCTTGAATTTGAATATTACTAATTACTTAAATTTCTATTATGTATCATTAATTATGTTAATTATTTGATTTTTTAATTATTGAATTTTATTAATTACTTAAATTTCTATTATATGTCATTAATTGTGTAACCTCTTTGAATTTTGTGATTAAATATATGCCTTAAATATTTAGTTTAATGGTATTACTTTATTGTGTATTTAGTTGCTTTCAAATATGAAATCTCTATCTACTTGTATGTTTTTCTTAGCATTGTCTTTTTATATTATTTAGAAATCTACTATTTAATTTGATATATTTTACTATTTTTTATGAATTTTTTTACTTGTTTATTGTATGATTATTTTGTTTTAGTAATCTTAGAATCTCTACTTCTTGCTCACAACAATAAATATTTTGTGATCTAGCTATTACTTGGCTTAATTAGTCTTGTTAATAATAATCATCAATATTACAAAATAATTTCATCTTCTACTTGATACAAAGAAGTATTATTATGTTATAAAATATAGTGCTACATGTTATTGTTGTTATCATTGTATCTTTTATGTTATTTTTATGAAACTATAATTTTTAGTTCGCTTGAATTGCAAATGTTTTAAAAAGAATATCATTTAATTTAATGTGATTATTAGTGTTAGAAATAAATTTTTCTTTTAATTTACTTAGTTAAGATATTTTTTGATATTTCAAAAGTATTTAATAAACTAATTTGATTTTGATTTTATTTCTTAAATTAATTTTCTTAAGTTTCCTTTTTGAATTTATATACATATACAATGTTTTTATTTTATTTTATTTTATTAATGTTGTTTACACACCGTAAGATGAAGAGATAAGATAGTATATGTTGTTATAATTATTTTATCATTATTATTATTATTATTATTATTATTATTATTATTATTATTATTATTTTTATTATTATTATTATTATTATTATTATTATTATTATTATTATTATTATTATTATTATTATTATTATTATTATTATTATTATACATCATTATCAACGAATTTTGCATATTAGTATTTCATTGTCAAGTTCTATTGTAATAAATAAATAAACACATTTAAATCAATTTCTTTATAGAAATGAATTTTTATGAAATGATCTATGATATCCCTCTTGTTCTATTTTTAAATTATTGTTATAAATATATAATTCTACATTTGCTCTATTTTAATAAATGACATTCTCAATTTTGCCTCTTTTGGTTTTCTTTATATACTCAAGTTTTTATATTTTAATCGAATTGTTGTTAATCAATAAATTTTTGTAACAGTAATAGGGATTCAAAAGAATTTTACTTGGTTTATTAAGAAATATGCCAATAGTGTATGCAACTTGTTCATTTGTTTGTCCTCTTAGTTTCGAGGACGAAACTATTTTTAAGGGGGTAAGTATTGTAACACTCTAATATTTTCATATATATTACATATGTGTTATTTTAGTAATTTTCATGATTTATTATTTAATTAATAATTATTCTATGTGTAAATAAATTAAATTAAATTTTATCAGTCTCAATTTTACTTGAATAATTATAGGCTTTATTTTTATTTAATTATTTTGACGTGAGAATTACATGAGGACGATTAATGACTTGATTATTTCTTAAATGGACTATTGTGTATTGTTTTATTTTATTAGTTTCGATAATTATGAAATTTATGTGTTAGATATGTTTGATTTATTTTGTTATGTGTGGCCTATAGTGATATTTTTGTCTTGCTTGATTTATTTTAGTTGATAAAAAATATTAGTTGAATTAATTAATTAAAATTAGAATTTATATTGTTAGTTAGTTTTATTTTCGACCAAATAAGTATGCATTTTAGGAGATAGTAGAGTTAGTGAAACTCAATTCTCATGAATAAGTGTTTAGAAAATATTTTTGGTTCATCCATCTTTACTATACAAAAAAAAAGAGTGACTTGACTCATTCTTTTACTCTCATTAATGACAAGATTTTATGACAAATCATGGTGTTGTCTTGGCATAATGTAATTTTATGCTCTTGTCTCAATCAATTAAGATATGAGATTATGTAACACATTTAATTTATTTTTGAAATGAATATTATAAATTTAATTATGATTTATTTGTGCAATTAAGAGAGGACCTTAAAAACACTATTATCCTTTTTTTATATCTCATCCATTACTCTCTTTTAAATCAAAATTATGATTTTATTTTAATTCCTTACAAAAATAATTCTATGCAATTTTTGATTTTGTAACTATTAGATAAAAAATTAAAAGGACGTGACACCCTCTAATTTATGTATTTAATTAAAATGGATGGTTTGACACTCTGCAATATATGGTGAACTCTACTAGTTAATCCTAATTAACTCATTCACATGATTTCAACTAGCTGCATAATTTTGGAATTAAGTGCACTTCAATTTTAGACAAGAAATCAACTGTAATATTAAAATATAAGTATATATTAAAACATAAGTATATATTAAAACCCCTTATTTTAACAATCAAACAACTGCTCCTTCTGTTCATACATTTCCATTAGGCCCTTTTGTTGTCACACCTATTTGTCATTCGTACACTCCCAAAATAATTTTCTACGTCGTAAATCCCAATATATGTCCGTGTGGAATTCATCATTGCCTCATGAGTTATTTCTCGTGTGAATTTTGAGGTGTTAAGAAAGAAAACGCCTAAGGTAAGGGTTTTTCACCATGCAGTGTTAAGATAGATATTAAATTAATAGTTTGTAAGATATTGATATGATTTCTTGATGTATTAAAAAGAAAAATGTTGATTTTATGTTTGTCTTAAAGAATTTAACTATAATATTTTTGTTTTGGCTTAATTGCAGTTTTGGTCCCCCTATTTTAGCTGAATCGCGAAAGTAGTCCCTCCATTTTGTTTCCTCCAGTTTTGGTCCCTCAAACAGAATTTTAGTCCAAAACTTGATGAAATTTTATTTTTTAAAGCCGTACTACACCATTTATGGTCATATATTTTCAGGTACAATTGTTGCAAATAAGATCTTGAGGCATTGTGTGACTTAAATAAATGCAAAAAAAATGAAATTTTATCAAGTTTTGGACCAAAATTCTGCTTGGGGGACCAAAACTAGGGAGAAACAAAATGGGGGACTATTTTTGCGATTCAGTTAAAATAGGGGGATCAAAACTGCAATTAAGCCTTTTGTTTTTTATGAGTAATATGTTTTCCTTGATAAACTTAATTATAAAATTTCAATTTTTATTATTATTACATGAGTAATATGCTTGTTTACATATATTTAATATAAAATTGCGATTTTTGTGTTGTCTAGGTGTACTTAATTATAAAGTTATGATTTTTATTATGATCTCATGAGTAATATGTTTTGTTATGATGTTTTTAATTTAAAGTTTCAATTTTTGTGCTAGTTTATTTCAAAGTTTTAATTTTTAATTGTGATAACATGATTAAGTTTATTTTTGTGATGTGTTTAGTGGTAAACATTGATTTGTATGCCTAAATGACTAATAATGGGAGAAAATTTATAGTAGAAGAAATAAAGTTTAGGCTTAATTGCGATTTTGGTCCCCCTATTTTAACTGAATAGCGAAAGTAGTCCCCCCATTTTATTTCACCCAAGTTTTGGTCCCCAAACATAATTTTGGCCCAAAACTTGATAAAGTTTTATTTTTTTTGCATTTATTTAAGTCACACCATGCCTCAATATCTCGTGGGGCAACAATTGTACCTGAAATCTATGATCACAAATGGTGCGGTGTGACTTTAAAAAATGACACTTCATCAAGTTTTTGACTAAAATTCTGATTGGGGGACCAAAATAAGGAGAAATAAAATCGGTGGACTACTTTCGTGATTCAGCTAAAATAGGGGGACCAAAACTGTAATTAAGTCTAAAGTTTATATTTGTGTGTTTTTCGTCATTTGAGTTTTGATGTCTATCAATAACTTGTTGCTAATCCAATTTTATAGTTTATAAAATGAAAGTTGTGACCCTAAGACATTTATTCACGCATTTGTGTGTTATATATTTGGGATGACAAAATTACCGATTCTTGATTGTAAGCATCCATGAGAATAAAACTTTGATGTCATATGTGATTAAAATTTAACATTGAATATTTTATCTTTATGGTTGTCTAAGTGATTGGTGATTTGTGTTTTAAATATTGTTATCTTTGTGGTAGTCTAAGTGGCTGGAGATTTGTGTTTTAAATTTTATGTAACACGCCAGCTATTACCGTTACCGACGGTGCTACCTCGCGACCTTCTCGCCCCCTACCCATCCCGTGAAAATAACGAGTATTTATCTTCCGTGGGATTCGAGTCCGGTATCTGGGGATAAGTACTTCCTCTGTTGGTAACGGTAATGGCTAGGGTGTTACATAAAAATGCACATTTTTTTGTAACACCCAACCATTACCACCTTCTCGCCCCCTATTCATCCAGTGAAAATAGCGACTTTTTTCCTTATGTGGGATTCGAGCCCCGTACGTAAGAGATAAGTATCGTCTCCACACAGTTCCACTATCAATTGAGAATGTGTGGAGACGATACTTATCTCCCAAGGTACTGGGGTCGAATTCCACTGAAGACAAAAACTCGTTATTTCCACTAGGTGGATAAGAGGGCGAGAAGATTGTAAGTAATATCGTCAGTAACGGTAATAACTGAGGTGTTGCATATGGCAACAGAGCGGAGTGGGGACAAATTTTGCCTTCCCCACTCCACATGTCATCCCTAATTCTTATTAATTTAATATTAGAAAAGAATAAATTGTAATTGAAAAGTTACACTAACAGTTAAATCATTCAATTGTACCCAAAAAAAAAAAAATAGTTAAACTATTCAATAATATTATGTTAGATAATTATTTTACAAAATCACTTGTTAGGTTGAAAGGTATTATTAAGATAAAAAAAAATATTGAAAGATATTATAAAATCGGAAAATTTTAACATTAATTTATAATTATTTTTTATGCCATTAAAATATGTCAAGATTATTAAATATATTAGTTTGTTAGTTATACAAGTTAAGTACAATAGTTAATTAGTTAATTAGTTACTTATATTAGCTAGTTGTTACTCATTGATTATATAAATCTTATGTATCATTTGATATATTTAAACAAATTTTTTAATATTTAATATTTTCTCTTTTTACTTTTTATTTTATTTTATAATTTTTATCTAAAATTATGATAAAGATTAATATTATATACAATTATACTATTAATATTGATTTTGACACATCTTAATTACATATAAAATAATTATAAATTAATGTTTAGTAATAACTTTTAATCTAACGATTGATTTAAAAAAATATTCATCTCATAACATTTTTGAATAAGCAGCTTAGAGTAGTTTTCGATGCATAATTTGATTCGTACTCTATATAATGTTATTTTCATTTATCTGTCAAAAACATTATCCTAAAGCTTATGATGCATTTATGATAACTTTTAATATTCAAACTTTAATTAGAATAACTTTATATAATTGTTACACCTTTTGACTTCTTATATTTTATTATGGATTTTTGTTGGTCTTAATTCCTCCGATGCTTTGAAAAATGTAGTTCTAATATTTTGAGTTTAATAATAAAATCAATATAATCTGATAAAAAATTATTCTGATTAAAATTTAAATATATTATTTTAAATGATTGGTTAAATCAAACTCATGAAACAAATAAAATTTATTTATAGTTTTTCAAAGTAAAATAATTTTAAAAGAAACTCCTTCTATGATACATGACACTTTGAGTATCTCAAATCAAATGATGACATTTGAGCAAGAGCCGTTACATTTTATTTAAAAAAAAATTATTTATAAGTCTTTATAAAATTTCAAGAAATTTCCTTTTAATCTTTATAAAAATTGCCTCTTAGTCCTAGTTTTCACAATCTTTTTCACTAACAATATTTTTTTTAAGAAAAAATATAAGTTATACTATATATTAATTCACACAACTGCAAGACTTATAGTTTGAATTTGAAACAAGACGTTCAAGCTTAACAATATTGATAACTCAACGACTTTTATCAATGATTTTAGTTTATAATATTAAGTCAACGTATATGTATTTTTAAATTTTTAAATAATTTTTTAAAAACATATTTGAAACATATAAATATATTTCTCACAAAATTTTAAATTTTATTTAACAAGAGATAAATTAAATATGAACTTTTAAGTATCAAAAGTTCAAGAAATCAAAATAATATACATATGGATCTATAAATAAATTTGGCTAAAAGCAGTTTTGATTTTCCCATTTTATCAAATCCACAATTTTGATCTTTTTATTTTATTTTATATAATTTTAGTCCTTTATTTTTAAAATTGTCGATATTTAGTCTCCCTTCTCAATTTAAAATAGAATTTAGTGATGTGATAATTATTTTAGTGGAATTTAAATTTAATTTTAAATTAAATAATACCACTTCAATAATTTAAAATAATTAAATAAATAATTTTGAATTTTTTACTTTAAAATTTATGGGAAAAATTACAATTATTTGTTTTAAAAATTTCAGAAAATTAAAAATATATATTTTTAAATATTTCGAAAAAAGTCAAAAAAATTCTTAATTTTTTAAACAAAAATTAATTAAAAAAATAATTATTTTTTATGTTTTAAAGTAAAAATAATTATTTTTTATAAATTATTTACTTATTTTTTAAAATTAATAAAGTGATATTATTTCACTTAAAATTAAATTTAAATTGCAGCATAATTTTACGCATCACTAAAATTATTGTAATATCGACAAATTGAAATTCAAAATGAGAAGAGAATCGAATATCAATAATTTTAAAAATAAGATAATCAAAATTATAAAAAATAAAATATGAAGATTAAAATTACAAATTTAATAAAATAAGATAATTATAATTACATTTTAGTTAACAAATATTAAATGTCATTTTAGCATAATTTTATATCATAAAATTTGAAAGTATTTATGTAAAGCATCAATTTATTTTAATTTTATAAAGATAAAAATGGATCTCAAAAATTTATGTGGACACATAAACTAAAAAAGTAATGTGAAAGAAATAAAAACGAAATTTTATATAATATAAAAATATTTTAATTTTTTTTTATATCAGGCTATCAAAACTACAGCTAATACACAGAAATTCAGAATTATTCAATTTTATATTTTTATATTTTCAAATATAAAATAAACATCATGTTTATATATTTATTTATAAATAAAATAATAAAAAAATTCACAACAATCGTGAGATTTTTAAATTTAAACTCAAAATATAATATTTATTTAGTAATTCTACACATGTCACGGTTGAACTAGCCTTTACATATCACATTGGAGTTCTCTATAAGTAATATATTGAAATAAGAATGAAAATAAAAATGTGATTCCTCACGTAAATCCTAAAAAAGGTATAAATTAACAGAAAAGTAATTAAATTGATATTTTATTATGTAAAATATTAAAATCTTAATAAACTATTAACAAAAAGCAGGGGCGGACCAAGGTGGCCAGGGAACCTGCAGCTTTTTCAATACTTTTACGTACCCTATCCAATTTATAAAAGATAAGTAACAGTAATCAATGGTGCATCTTTTTGTACCAAATTTTTAATTAAGATGAACTTATTTACAACAATAAAATAATAAGTTTCAAGTTGTTGCTTCGTTGCAATAAGTTCTAGGTGAGAGAATTTTTTACGTTTAGTCAACCATTAACCATTAAGTAGCAATAAAATAATAATACTAAAAGTGTAACAAAAAATATAAAGATACAAATATTATTGATATAAATATAAATATTTATATATATATATAAATATGAATATTATTGGTATTATTGTTTTTTTTATAGATAAATCTTTAAATTGTAATTAGGCACTCCATAAAGTTGACCTTGAGTCCGCACTTGACAAAAAAATGTATAAATAAAGAATTTAATTATAATTTTAGTTCCTCTATTTTATTTGATTCACGAAAATAGTTTTTTCATTTTATTTGCCTCGAGTTTTGGTCTCTAAACAAAATTTTAGTTCCAAATTGATGAAATATCATTTCTTAAATGATGTGTCAAAAACAAAAGATGATGTAGAAGATTCTATGTAGATTAGTTGTATTTTATTATTAATTCAAATTTATAAAACACATTTTCTATTTTTAAAACACATTTCCTATTTTATTACATCATTTAATTACAAAAATATAATTCAAGGAAATGTATTTTTAAAAATAGAAAATGTGTTTTACAAATTTGGAATAATAAAAAAAATATAATTAATCCACAAAAAATCTTTCACATCATATTTTTTTTGACACATCATTAAAAAAAATGACATTTCATCAAATTTTTTTAGCAATATTATATTTGGGAGACAAAAATGAGGACAAATAAAATAAGAAGATTATTTTCATGATTCAGCTAAAACCCAAAACTGTAATTAAACTTAAATAAAATAAAAATAATATTACATTTATTAAGTATTGTTGTATTTATCATAATCATAAATAGAAAGTGAAAGATATTCAATTGAGGATGATGTATGTAGTACTCCATTGGTCCCTTTGTAATAATCATATTTGTAAGAATATTTGGTTTATAATTAGCCGTCGTTTTCAACATTCATTACATATGCAACATTAATTATTAATTATACATTTAATTATTTATTGTATATAGATGAATACATATGAAACAATAAATGATTAAGGACATTATAGGAAAAAATATATAATATCATAAATAAAAATAAACTTAATTGATTGTTTTGACGCTCATAAAAATTAAAAATGTGACAATTAAAAAGAAGTTGATAGAGTATTAATTAAAATGTACAATTAAAAAATATATAATAGTTACTCTCTCCTTTGTCTAAATTGTGTGATCCAATTATAAAAAAATTATTTAAAAATAAATGACATAAGGTGGTGTAATGGTATCTCGTATTGTGAGGAAATCAACGGCTCACATGTTTCTTAGATTTCATCTTGCACCTTCTCCCACGTTCTCAATTTCATCTCTTATTTGTCTTTTGAAAAGACAGAGGTGTAACAAGTTGTGTGGCATTGCAAGAGTTTTCTCGGGCCTCATGGTGTTAGTTTTGGTTTCATGAAAGAGTTTTGGAACGTTCTTCAACATGATTTCATGAAGTTCATCTATGAATTCCATCTGAATGGCGGGTTAGTGAAATGTTTGAATTGTACTTTTATTGTTATAATCTCAAAGAAAGATAATATGCAAAGTTTATTTGATTTCAAGCTCGCATCGTCGATGAGTTTTATGTATAAAATATTTTTAAAGTTGTCGGCCAATCAATTCAGAAAAGTAATTCGTCAAATAATTGTTGTGTCACAATTCGTTTGATTCAAGGTAGATAGATTCTTGTTGGTATATTGTTTTCTAATGAAGTGGTAGATGAAGAAAAAAAAAAAGAAAAAAGAGTTAATTATGTTCAAAGTATATTTTGAAAAGACTTATGATTAAGTGAATTGAGATTTCAGGTAGGTTGTGATGGAAAAGATGAACTTTCTTGCTAAATGGAGAAATTGGATAATGGAATGTGTTAGTACGACATCAACTTATATCAAAGTTAATGAAAACTTTACTTAAGAATTTGTTCTTAAACGTGTGTTACGTCAAGGAGATCCTTTATCACCTTTTTTATTTTTATTTTTAATTGTAGCAGAAGATATGAATTGTTTGTTTGATGTGTTTGTTAGAGTGAGCAATTTGAAAGGCTTTTTAGTACGTGCTAGCAATTTTAGGGTGTTGCATTTGAAGTTTGCATATGACACTATGATTATGGAAGAAAATAGTTAATCTAATATTAAATAAATCAAAGCAAATTTGTTGTTGTTTGAGCTGATGTTCGATCTTAAAGTCAATTTTCACAAGAGTCAATAAACGGAGTTCACTTGAACTTATCATGGTTACTTGAAGTTGTAGGAGAAATTCACTGCAAGATTGATTTTTGATCTTTTAACTATTTAGTTTTACCCCTTGAAACTAAACCAATGAAACCGACGTTTTGAAATCTTGTGATTGAGAGGATCCAAACTATATATGTGGAAATCTTGTAATTTGTCATTGGGGGTTATTTTATTCTTCTTAAAGTTGTCTTGTCTGTTTTATAAGATTATTTCTTTTCCTTCTTTAAGGCTCTTAAATGTACCATTTCTAAAATTTAGTATTTATTTAAATCTTTTTTATGAGTGAGGAAACACAAAAGGGTCATTGGATGAAGTGAGATAAAATGTGTTTACCTAAATAACATGGTGGTTTAGGTGTGTGAGGTATGAAATCTTTTAACTTAGTTTTATTAGGTAAATTGTGTTGGAGGTTTAAAGCGTATATAAATGGTATGTGGTTTAAAGTGTTATCCTTTAAGTACAATGTTGATAGTGTAGGTGAAGAGGTGTGGTGGCAAGGAATTTTTTTTTGGTGGAAAAACATTTTTTTTAAAAAAGGGGCGAGTATTGTGTATTATGAGTAATTTAGTATTAAGTGTTAGAAGGTATTATGAGTAATTTAGTGATAAGTGTTAGAAGGTATTAGGAAATGATAGATCAACTTAATTTTAGTCAAATCTTGTATTTTAAGGGGTTATCTAACATTTTGGAGGATAAGGAGCTGCCAACTTCTGCATTAATTGAATATGGTTTTAGTGATGAAGTTGGAGGTCTAAGGTGGTAGCATCAATTGTTTTAGTGGGAGGAGGGTTTAGTAGAGGATTATATGAATTATTTGATTAACGTTTATTTGCAATATAATGTTGAAGAATCTTGGTCGTAGATAATGTATGTAGAGCTTACATAGGTAAATTATCAATTTTGTGTGATGAAATGTCAAGTATCATAAATTACTCAACACTTTTTTTCTTCCTGAATGTTCCTTTTATTTTCGAGTCTGATATAGAGTTTTGCGTCGATTAGACATTTCATGTGTTTTGTTAAATCTTGCAGATGATCATGCAGGTCAGTCAGTTTGGGGGCTTGTTTCAATGTTGTAGAGTATTCCGATCAAGGATTATAGTCAATTTGGTTGGCTACTACGTGATCCATGTGGAAATCAAGAAATAAGGTACTTTTTGGTAATCATTAAGAGAATGACATATTTTACTTATATCATTAAGTAATAGCCTTGGAGATGACTTAAAATACATGTGAAAGAGTTTTGTTTTAAGTTTCTTTAGGGGTGTGCTCAATCAAATAAGTGTTTTGGTTTGTTACCGTGATTTATTTATTTTCCACTATTTAAGTTGTAGGTCATTCATTCTAAGAATAAATGTTTAAATATAATTTTGGTCATTTATTTTTAACTAATTTTTATTTTTTGTTCATTTATTTGTTTATTTTGATAAATTTTCATCATTTATCTTTTTATAAGTGATAAATTTTAGTTATTTTCACAATCACAACAAAAGTTATAGCAACATTTGGTCATTTGAATCCCTTTTAAGAATTGTCAATATGTGTTCACTATAATATTCTTTAAAAAAACATCTATTTAACCCAAACATAGAATTGCACTTGAAAAAAAACTCTTATGTCTACTTTGAAACATATGTAAACTCTTTGAAATGAATGACATTTATAAGAGTTATGTGTATTTTCATCTCGTTCTTGTGAATGTTATACACTTAATTTTTCAATTAATCTAATATTAAATCTCAAATATTCATGAATTAATGTTTTTTGAAAGGATTAGGGTGAAAATAACTAACATTCATCATTTAAAAAAATAAATGATGAATATGAATTAAAAAAATAAAAAATTAAAACATATTTAGTAAAAGAAAAATAATAAAATTACATTTTAACCTAAAATAAATTATTTTATAATTACTTTATAATTATTTTTGACTCTCTTGACACAGCTTATGTTTTCTATAGTCTTTGTTAAATTGGTTTTAAAAAATAAAAAATGCAATAAGAAAAATGCAATAAGAAGAATAGTCTAATGTCGGCTTTGTTGATTAAATATTGGAGTTTTTTACTATGACTAAATTCACTTTAATCAGGAGAAGATGAATAGGTAGTTAAGACTGTGTAAACGGTACATAATTTATCTTTCTTTTTTAATAATAAAAAAATATTTTCAAATAAAGTAAAAGAAGTGTTATGTCAAAATTATCAATATTTTAAGAATTTTTATTTAGTTAAAAAAGGAGTGTTAATTAAAAAATATTATATTTATTGAATATTTATTAGAAACATATCTTTTCAGTTATTGTATTTTCGACAAATATTTACTTTCAGTTCCCCTAAAAAAATTATGATTTTTTAGTTTTTGCATTTTTTAAATGATCTTACAAACTTTTTTTTTCAGCTGACGATCTATCTTAAAGACATTAATTACATACATTATCGTAAATATTATGAAAACATTATACACTAGTTATTGCTAGAAAATTTAACAAAATGTAAGATTGCTAATTTGTTCGGGTGTTAATGATACTTCATTCATCCCATCCTACAACAAAATGTTATCGAATTTGTTCATTTTACACCACATATAGTAGAAAGAAATAAATAGAAGAAAAAAAAAATAATTTTAATAACATAATTTTTATAAAGTATTTCACCATTATTATAAAATTAAACTGAAATATATTATATAGGGACTTTGAATTGATTACATGATATTAATTAAACACTACAATTAAAAAATTAATATTACATTAAAAATTTAAAATAACATGATTTATTTATACTTTTAATATGCAGTCAAAAATAATATATATTTTTAATTTTTATAATTATAAAGTATTTTGATTTTAGTCTCTATAATTCTTTTTATTTGCAGTTTCAACATTTAAAAAAAAAAATTCTGATGTGACTATTTATTAATAACATGACATTGACTAACATGAATAAATCATGTTTAGTTGTCATTTTTTGTTCTAAAATATTTAAAAAAAATATTCATATTTTTTATAAAATAATTTAATAATAATTGAAAACAAAATCAGGCAAAATAAAAATCTAAAATTTAAATGTGTCATACTAAGTATTATTTGGGCCATTTTTAATAAACTATTATTTGGTGGTTTATGGCTATCCAACACTAAATGGAATAATTGGCCCCTACAAGTGTGAACGTTATTAACTTCCCGATTTTAGGCATTCTAATGGGTTTTGCAAATCATAATAAAGTATTCAATTATTAGCACTCAAGTTTAAGGTGCACAATAGAAATAAATTTTGGGGTATGGAAAAACAAATTTGCAATTGTTGTTGCATGCGAAAGTTCAAACTTGAAACACAAGTTTAAATTGTTGTTGCAACAATGACTATACACAGCTTTATTGGAAGAAATGTTGACGTGGATTTTAATTTCAATCTCTATGAAGATGAAAATACAGTCATTTACTATGATGATGATCACATATCATTCAATTTAGATTCGTCACGAATTTTAAAAGCAGTTTCTTCGTCGTAGATTAATTATGTTCGAGATTTAATTTGTGATAAATTATAGAGTATAGTTAAAATAATTAGTATTATATCCTCTTCAGAATGCAATATAAATAAAAATGATAATTGAAATGTTAATGTATTTTAACTAAGTTTTTAACAAGATACATCAATATTTTAACTATTATTTTTGTTTATATTTTATTTTGGTGAGAGTAGTAATGTTTTAATACTATATTTCACTTTAAATTATATTTCTTATTGTAACTTTTATTTTCATACTTTATATTTAATTAACTATTATGCTAATTTAGAAGTTTACATATATATTTTGTTAAATTTTATGTTCAAAGCTATAATATGCACTTTTTAATGAATACATTTTTACTAATCCATATAATTATATTAAATTTAATAATGAAAGATGATTTAAATCATTATCATTAATAGAAATGAAATGTCTAGTTTTGCATTTAACTAAAACACATTTTAGTAATTATATTTTCAAAAGCAATTTTGATACAAACTATCAAAACAACTTTAATTTATAACAATCAATTTTATATTAACATATTCAAACATAACTTAATTTATGTTCAACTCACTTTTAACCAAAATCAATTATGTCAAAAACAATTCTATTGAAATCAATTCTGTCAAAAACAAATCTATTAAAATAAATCAATTCTCCTCACCACCAAACCAACTACATGTCTGACCAATTTAAAACTCCACACCACACAAATCCGAAGTAAATGACAATAAAAAATAAATGACGTGTTGTTTCAATTTCACCACAACCTGTCACACACTATTGTGACTTGTATGGAACAATTCCTCAATGAAACAAATTGTCTTTTGCAGATAGTCTATTTGTTAGGAAGTTTAGGAGCGCATGAACAACAACATGTCAAATATCTAGGATCCACAAGAGACTTTGATATCACATCTCAACCAAAAACTTTAAAACATTAGGTATATGAGTCACCACTCTTATATATATAATACTTACCATATTTATAGTCCATGTAAGACTTAACCACTCACACTTGACCCCAACAATTCCCCCCTCAAGTGTAAGTCCCTCACATCTTATACATACACCATTGTTATTGCCAATAAAACCCGTCTCATGACTACACCGCAAGAAGTAGTTTCAATATAAGGATCCAACATTAGGATATACTCTCGTTCCTCCTCCAAGCCAAATCATGGCTCTGACACCACTTGTTGGGGAGTCCAAGAGAGCGCATGAACAACATTGGGAAAAATGTCCAGGATCTACAAGAGACTTTGACACCATATCTCAATCCAAAACCTTAAGACATTAGGTATATGGGTCACCACTCTTATATATCCAACATTTATCACATTTATAGTCAACGTGAAACTTAACACTCACACTTGAACTCAACACTATTAAGTAGCAGCCTCCACACAAATATGGAAAACTTTGAGAAAAAAAGGTATATATGGATGCCAAGCTAAGCCTCAAAATGCATGGGTGGAGACAACAGTGACACATTCCTCCCTACAACATAAGATAAGTCTCCTTTATCGAACATGAACCTCCACAAACGTTGTTCTATGACCATTAATCGACTACATTAACTTGCCAATGAACACTAGCCAAACAAAATCCTACACTAAGCCATCCTCCTCGACACTTCTACCATTTCCACCCCCAAACACCCTCACGATACAATAAAACTAACATAACATCTACTCATTCCTATTCTTGTAAAGACAGAAGACAAATTAAATAACCTACAAAACTTATCTCCCAATATCAGACCCACCAACCAACGATTCTTCCAAAACAAAGTAGTACATATATCCCTAATAACTCGACAACTTTTTATTAAACGAGTCCACTTCAAAAGTTGATTCACCTGTGATGATATCTTTCCACCATGTAGACCCCCACACAAGGCCCCTACTCCACCATTCTCCACACAATATTTATTGTCCAACGCCTTAATCCAAAGTCCCTATGACTCCATTTTTAATCTCCAATACCACTGTCCCAACAATGATTTATTAAAAAATTTCAAATCATGCACACCCAATCATCTCTTCTCTTTAGAGAAGCTCATATTTTTCCACTTAACCCAATGAACTTTACGTGCTTCCTCACTCCTATTGCAAAGAAATGATTTAAAAATAGACTCAAGATAAAAGTTATACCTGAAGGACTCTTGAAGAAGGAAAATAAATAAATCAACAATGCAACTAAGATAGCTTTATAGAGTACTAAAAGGCCACCCAGTGATAAATTCCTAGACTTTCACCCTAGCAACCTATCTCAGATATATTGACTTTGTACAAATCAAACATGAGATAAAAGCATGAGAAAAATTATAATATACAAATATAATTTATTATACAAATTTTACATGCGCGCGACACATATTTGTCTATTTAATTATAAAAGAAATGTGTAGTTCAGTATTGAAAGTGTGAAGAAATTAATAATGAATTAATTATAACTTATTGTACAAAACATATGCGAGATAAATATTTGTCATTACAAAATAGTAATTTCAGTAATTAATTGACAACAAATGGATCAGTAAAAATGTTATTCCTTAATTGAAACATCACACTTTTTTAGTGGAGTATTCTTTAGAAAAAAATTAAAATTAATTATAACTTACTATACAAATAAAAAATGAAATAGATATTTATAATGAGAAATATTACTAGAACCTAAACGATATAAGTAAAAAATACTTATCGTTGTATTTTGTAAACAACAATAGTATTTATAATAAAAAAGCTTTACATGAAAGTGCGGATACAAAAAATTATATTTCACTTATAATAAATTTCTAAATATTTTGATTAATTCGATATTGTCTACCTTAATATGAAAATGATATCGCACGACTCTTGCTAGACTATAAAAATGTATTATAAAAAATAATAACTATACTGATTGAAGTTAATATGCAATACAGATAAGGAAATTCAATATAGATAATAATGAAATTCAAAAAACAAAATAAAGAAAACATGAGAAAGAAATAATCTTCCCGAGACTAATTTAAGACACAATCAACAAAGCCAAATTTAACAAACTCACCACTAACATAAAAAAAAATCAAAATAAATTCATCAATATTAAACAAGTTGAATTAATTAATGGGTCATTTTAATCGGTTAATAAAAGAATCAAACTAAAATCAGAAAGAAAAAAAATTAAAAATAATTATTTTTGTTTTATTTGGTCCAACAGACTAATCCACTCCATTTTATATCCGTTCCGTTTTTTTAATGGATTAAACGAAATAACTCAACTTAAATAATTGAGTTTAAACCTTCAATAGCAGACTAAACTGACCTAGCCACCCCTAATTTAAGATGAATTTTATATTCTCTAGTTAGTTCTAGGGTGAGTTTTCTTCCTCTTCCACCCTTTTTAATTTACAATATCATGCAATCCTCCCTCTCAAGGCAGCTTAAGTGAATACTAAGATATAATTTCTTAACCAAACTTTATTTCTTAAGAAGATAGTTCATATCAATTTCCTTTTCATAGATTTCTTAACCTTAATATTTTTTTATATTAAGTATTTTTTTATAAGTACATTGACTTCTAATACCTTATTATTTTATTAGATCATGAAAAATTTATCTGTTAAATATAGTATAATAAATAAAATATATAATTTTATTTTATTTTATTTTATATATTATATTATATTATATTTAATAATAAAAAATTTCATTTTTTATATTAAATTTATATTTTATAAATATTTAAATAAGTGTAGTAAATATATTTTTTAAGACTTAAGATCTTATACAAGAGACTGAAAATATTATATTTTATAATTGTGAATTTAATACTTATAATATTATATTCATATCTATAGATAAATATATAATTATAATCTGTTTATGATTTTTTTTTAAATGGTTACATTGAATATTAAAATATTAGTATTTTCTTTTTACAGTAGTCCCTATGACTCCATTTTTAATCTCCAATACCACTGTCCCAACAATGATTTATTAAAAAATTTCAAATCATGCACACCCAATCATCTCTTCTCTTTAGAGAAGCTCATATTTTTCCACTTAACCCAATGAACTTTACGTGCTTCCTCACTCCTATTGCAAAGAAATGATTTAAAAATAGACTCAAGATAAAAGTTATACCTGAAGGACTCTTGAAGAAGGAAAATAAATAAATCAACAATGCAACTAAGATAGCTTTATAGAGTACTAAAAGGCCACCCAGTGATAAATTCCTAGACTTTCACCCTAGCAACCTATCTCAGATATATTGACTTTGTACAAATCAAACATGAGATAAAAGCATGAGAAAAATTATAATATACAAATATAATTTATTATACAAATTTTACATGCGCGCGACACATATTTGTCTATTTAATTATAAAAGAAATGTGTAGTTCAGTATTGAAAGTGTGAAGAAATTAATAATGAATTAATTATAACTTATTGTACAAAACATATGCGAGATAAATATTTGTCATTACAAAATAGTAATTTCAGTAATTAATTGACAACAAATGGATCAGTAAAAATGTTATTCCTTAATTGAAACATCACACTTTTTTAGTGGAGTATTCTTTAGAAAAAAATTAAAATTAATTATAACTTACTATACAAATAAAAAATGAAATAGATATTTATAATGAGAAATATTACTAGAACCTAAACGATATAAGTAAAAAATACTTATCGTTGTATTTTGTAAACAACAATAGTATTTATAATAAAAAAGCTTTACATGAAAGTGCGGAAACAAAAAATTATATTTAACTTATAATAAATTTTTAAATATTTTGATTAATTCGATATTGTCTACCTTAATATGAAAATGATATCGCACGACTCTTGCTAGACTATAAAAATGTATTATAAAAAATAATAACTATACTGATTGAAGTTAATATGCAATACAGATAAGGAAATTCAATATAGATAATAATGAAATTCAAAAAACAAAATAAAGAAAACATGAGAAAGAAATAATCTTCCCGAGACTAATTTAAGACACAATCAACAAAGCCAAATTTAACAAACTCACCACTAACATAAAAAAAAATCAAAATAAATTCATCAATATTAAACAAGTTGAATTAATTAATGGGTCATTTTAATCGGTTAATAAAAGAATCAAACTAAAATCAGAAAGAAAAAAAATTAAAAATAATTATTTTTGTTTTATTTGGTCCAACAGACTAATCCACTCCATTTTATATCCGTTCCGTTTTTTTAATGGATTAAACGAAATAACTCAACTTAAATAATTGAGTTTAAACCTTCAATAGCAGACTAAACTGACCTAGCCACCCCTAATTTAAGATGAATTTTATATTCTCTAGTTAGTTCTAGGGTGAGTTTTCTTCCTCTTCCACCCTTTTTAATTTACAATATCATGCAATCCTCCCTCTCAAGGCAGCTTAAGTGAATACTAAGATATAATTTCTTAACCAAACTTTATTTCTTAAGAAGATAGTTCATATCAATTTCCTTTTCATAGATTTCTTAACCTTAATATTTTTTTATATTAAGTATTTTTTTATAAGTACATTGACTTCTAATACCTTATTATTTTATTAGATCATGAAAAATTTATCTGTTAAATATAGTATAATAAATAAAATATATAATTTTATTTTATTTTATTTTATATATTATATTATATTATATTTAATAATAAAAAATTTCATTTTTTATATTAAATTTATATTTTATAAATATTTAAATAAGTGTAGTAAATATATTTTTTAAGACTTAAGATCTTATACAAGAGACTGAAAATATTATATTTTATAATTGTGAATTTAATACTTATAATATTATATTCATATCTATAGATAAATATATAATTATAATCTGTTTATGATTTTTTTTTAAATGGTTACATTGAATATTAAAATATTAGTATTTTCTTTTTACAGTTATAAAAGGTCAGTTGTATATATATATGTTGGACCAGGACCACATCTCATCTTGGGATTTGGATTTCGTGGTTATACATACTGATTACAGTAATCTATTGGATTAGATTAAAAAATAAATATCATCTATTAGATTTAAAAATCAGTTTGGATGAATTTGATTAATCTATATTTCGAATGGATTCAATTTAATGCGGTGGATGGATTAGATTGAACTATAGTTGAATGAATTAGATACATGATGGATAAATGAATTATATTTCCATCCCACAGATATGGACTTTTCTATCAATAAATTTGGATCCTTTCGCTGGATGATATTTGTGGGAATATAGGGTGACCATCATCATTTCAAACCCCCAACAATTTTTTTGTAGAAATTATAACTTTTAATAAAAATTGCAACAACAAAAAAAACCTTAAAACTAAAAAAGACTATACATTTTTTAATTTAAAGTATAATTGTGTGTTATAAATTTCGTCTAAATATATTAAAATTATACCATTAATAATCTGATAAATTAAAAAATTTATTCAAAAATTGATTTATTTTTTTTCCATGCTCAAGTTTAAATTGAATAAAACTAAATAAATTTAACCTCTATCGATCGATTTAGTTATTTTCACAATATTTAAAATTGATCATCTATATCTGAAGTAAATCATAATATTTTATTTATATATCAATAATATCATCTAAAAACAATGTTGTGTTGAAGTATTTTGTTAATTATTATATATTATTTTTTATTGTAGTTTATGCATTTTTATCATAAAAAAGTTTATGTATTTGTTTTAATAATATAAAAATCTAGTTTTTGAAAAAGGTTTAGATTTTTAAAAATAAGCGTATTAATTTACAAAGATGTCAATACAAGTAAACTGAGCCAATTTTTTTAGAAGTATTTTAAATTTTGTGTTTACATTCAAGTTTATAACTTAAAATCCTAATATACAAATAAAATATTATATTTAATTTACTAATTAAAAATTTAAAAACTTGATACCAACAAAATTTTTGTTCAAGCTCCATCATTGGTTTCCCGTGATATTAACAAATCTGTTATGGATGATTTTCTTTCATTTTGAAGGTGTTTTGTTATGACAGTTGAATACAGTGACTATATTAATTTGAATGTATAGATGATTATTGAGATAAGTGCAATTAGGTAAATTTATTTTGTCTTGTGAATACGTTAAGATCCTTCTAAATTTGGAGCTCAGATTCTATTAATATGTGTAGTTATAATTAGACCCTTCGCATAATTCGTAATAAAAGTGCACATTAGTCATTTACCATTTATTATATAGTTTAATTCGGATATACAATATTAATGTCATAATGTAAGTTCCAGTTGCTCTGCATTTTGAGGTAGCAGTCTCTGTTCTGTTATTGAAGAACGGAAAAATACAATATTAAATATTTATTTATATATATAAATAGAGCATATAAAATAAGAGGATTTTTATCGCGAGAGATGAGAATATTAATTTTTAATCTTTGTATTAAAATTAATTATCAAGATTAAAATGTCAACTAAAAAGCTGAAGTGTATTTTTTTTTCAATTATCTTCTTTTTCTAATGCTTTGATCTCTCTATCATCACTTTTATTTGCCCATCACCCACTTAGGAGAAAGAAGGCAAATAATTCGTCCAAGCATTGTTATGGGATAGCAACACAAATGAGAATCTCAATACAAAATAGAATGACAAAGTATCAAAAAAGATTAATAAAAGTCGAATAAAATACAACTTCATCAAAGTCCGTCTTTTATTCTATAACATAAATTTTATTGATATTTACTACCATTCAAAGTCTGCACGTTTGTTCTATATCATAAATTTTATAAGTATCTACTACCATCTCATGTCAATACAAAATTCAAAATTCATGTTACAGAACAAAAGACATGATTCAATTTAAAAAAAAGAAGATATATGAAATAGTGATGGACTAATAAAAGTATTATTGAAAGATAGAAGTCAAGGGAAGAAATAGAGGAGGTGGGTGTGAATTAAAAAAAAAAAAGTCATTTAGTTTTTTTTTTTAGTGCATATTTTAATCTCGGTCATTAATTTCAATTTAAAGGTCGAACATTGATACTCTCATCTTAAAAGATCCTCTCACTTGATATGTATATATATATAAATAAAATTAACAAATTAAAGTAGTGGCAATAAAAGTAAAAATAATTAGAATGGATCTTAGGTTGATTCGAGTGGCGAGAGCTCAATTCTCTTAAACAAGTGATTAATAATTCTAATTTTAATTTTGTACTAAAAAAATTTAGAGTGAAACAGATTTTTTTTGTTTATCGGAGTGAAACACCATTTTAATAATTGAAATTATAGAGATTGAGAAATTTAATTCTCACGGATACAAAATAACAAATTGGTCATTTAAATTAAAGAAACTCAATTAGTTATTCTTGTTTAATATGGTATGAGATTAACAACATTCTTTTTAAATATTCCATTCAACATTTTATGATTTTGCCACAAATCCTTATTGCATACATCCATATGCGATTCCCTCTCTATTGTTCTTGTAATTCCACTATTTGATAATAAAAATTATCCTTTTTGAGCTCATCTCCAAGAACAAATTGAGATTTATCGATGAAATTGCCTCTAAACCAATAACATAACATCTTTTGCATGATCTATGGGTCTGCTACAATAACATGGTTCTTTTATGACTTCAACGTTTCATTTGTATTTGTAAAGCTTTAAAAATTTACAAGAATTTTAAAAATTAATTATTTCATAGTGACGTATTTTGAATTTCAAATATCAAGACGATCTCACATTATTTCAACAAAAAAATCTTGACATTTCCAACCACCTCACCTAAATGACTTCAATGTAAAAAGAAATATATATTTTATGATCTAATAAGAAATGTACTTGTGCAATTTCTTATACATATAGTGTCGCTACTGATTTACGAAAATATACACTTTATGACCTAGTAGAAAATATACTTGTGCAATTTCTTATACTTGTGGTGTCGCTACTGATTTACATAAACCTATAAAAAATAAAATGAATTTACTAAATTTCTTAAAGATTTAAATTATCAATACTCTCGTGATAGATATCAAAATCAATTGATTGAACATCTTCCATTAATTAAATTTCATCTCCTTTAATAGATAAGAACACCTTTCTTTGGGTGATTGACACAAGTTACATCACCCATTCATTTCAACATTTTTCACTTTTCATTCAATTGAACCTTTTAGTATGCACTTATCTAATGGTTACAAAACAAGTGAAACTATTTTAAGCACGGTCAAAATCTCATAGTCCATAACTCTTTGTTATGTGTATAATATTTACGAGTTTTATGTAAATCTCATTTCTCTGCCCAAATTGACATAATCTTTAATTTATTATTTTACTTTCCAAACTAATAGATGTTTTATTTTGCCGAGATCAAAGAAAATTATTGGTATAGTTGAAAGACATGGTGATCTTTATGTCTTCAACGCTCATGCCACACGTTCATTACCTATTTCAAAACATTCTTGTAATTCTATCGCTTTTATTGATGAAGCTTCCTCTTTACTGCAATATAGATTAGGCCACAAAAGTTTGTTATATCCCAATGTACTAACTTTTGGTTAGATGATTGGTTTGGATATAAGCTTTGTGATTTCTTATAAATTTTTCTTATAAATTTTTAATGATGATGTCCCTTTGCTCACAAGGTTTCATATTTTATTCTTAATGGTAAATCGCTCATTTATAATATATTTAGTTGAGACATTCAATTCCTACTGTTGATATAAAAAATATTGGTATTCCTATTGTCTTTAGTCTTAATTGTATTGTCTGACATTATATACTACTTCTGATTTGTTAACCTTCAAAGATGCATATAATACACAAGTTAGTAATTAAAATATTGTATCCTTGGGCAAATTGATTTGGATTCAAATTAGTCCCCCTAGAAAATCATGATGCTTTGATGAATTATTTCAAATGTCATCGCAACAGATGATACTTCAGCTAAAAGAGGCCTTTCATGGGTTTCTTGTTTGGAAAATGCTCAACATATTTTCTTGAAGTAATTCTAGATTGCAAGGTCAATCTAACTTCTCTATTGATGGTGCTAGACACTTGTAGCATGGATGGGGGAATACAAACTAAAGATGTTGTGCTTTCGCTTATTATTTAATATTTATTGGAGTATTTGGTTTTGTAGGAACAAAATTCGATTTCTAAAATAATCACATGAGTTTGCAATAGGTCATTTATAATATCAAGCTAACTATTTATTTGTCAGGTATTAATTCCAAGGGATGTCTCAACCCTTCTATACACGCCTTTAGGGTCCTCAAAGAGTTCAACATTGTGTGCCATGCTCCAAACTCTCCAATGATTAAATAAGTGATATGGCAACCCCTTTGTTGCCTTGGGTAAAATGTCATATTGACGGTGCTTCTAAGGATTTCCTTGGTAGTTCTGCATGAGGGGAACTTTTGAGAGATCATTATGGCTCCTTTTTGGATAAATTCACAACTAGTTTAGAAGTTTCGACTGCTCTTCAGTTGAACTAACTAATGTCATGTTGGCTATTGAGTAGACAATAAAAAAGGATTGAACTAAGATATGGTTGGAGTGAATTATAATATCATTGTTCAAGATTTCAATAATTCCACTATTGTTCTATGGCGTCTTTGAAATAGATGGAGTAATTGCATTCAATTTATCAAATAAATGAACTAATGCAAGTTTTTTATTACTGATTTTATTTGATTGGATTTTATGCTACCTTGTATTAAAGAATAATTATTCCGTAATAGAGTAAAACTTACTAGTTTTCAATTTAATCAATAATTTGATGTCTTTTGTTGTCAATTATTGCACTCTGATATTCTATTCTTTGATTTTATACCATGAGATTTTCCAAGAAGGAGTTTTCAACGAGACATTTGAGCATTTCAAATTTCATTGCTTACTCATGTATTGGCTTAGTGTTGGGTATTGGGCTCCCTTCATATGTGGAGAAATGCCCAAATATTGTAGTCCATGTGTTTCACTTATTTAAATGGAGAGTGGTCTAATTAGGATTATAAAAGAGATGCTATTTTGATAGGAAAGACAACCACCAAAAGAGGAAACAGAAGAGTAACCATATTCCCGATTTTATTAAATCAGTCTCAGAAAAACATCGATTGTGTATTCATTAACCGTTGGATTGGGTTGATGTTTAAACAGCAGGTTCGTAACATTCAGGTCTTCGGTTTCAACGATCGGATCCACAAAATGACGTTTAGAATGGGATAAATCGTGCTTGCACAGAAGCAGGTTTTTTAAGTGTTTTTTTTCTTCTTGCTTTTCATTTGTAGGTTTTAATGCTTTGTTATTTTGGCTGATTGTAGGCATAACATGTGCATCATTTTGAGACTCTCTTGTATCCTTATTTGATTATAGTAAAACTATTTCTTTGGTCTGGACGACCCGTGGTTTTTTACCCTTGCATTGAGGGGTTTTCCACATTAAAATGTTGGTGTTTATTACGTATTTTTATTTTGATTATTTGCTGCCATATATTTATTGTTGCTCCTCACGGGTTCTTGCAAGTTGAAAGAATTTTATATCGGTTGTGTATTACTTGTTATTGCGTTTCTGTGTTTATTCCCCATCAGAGTGGCATCAAAGTTCTTGGTTGAAGGGTTATTTGACTTGCTTGAAGGATGGAGACAAATATGAATATAGAGATGATATGTTTGAATGATACTAATTACCATTTATGGAAGGAAAAGATGAAAGATTTGTTATTTGTAAAGAAAATGCATATTCCTATTTTTTCTAAAAAGTCGGTTGATAAATCTACGAAAGGATGAGATTTTGAACATCAACAGGATGTGGTTTTGTTAGGCAATATGTAGAAGATAATGTTTATAACGATATTCTTAATGAGACAAATGCAAAAACTATGTGGGATAAGATAGAGACTTTGTTTGCCTCTAAATCAGGGAATACTAAATTATTCTTATTGAATAGTTCTATAAGCTTGAAGTATAAGGAGGGAACCTCTATTTCGGACCACTTGAGTGAATTTCAGGGGATCCTTGACCAAATGTCTGGAATGGGTATCAAGTTTGATGGTGAGCTATTGGGACTATTTTTACTGTTATCTTTACCAGAGTCTCGGGAGACATTTCGAGTTTCTATAACGAGTTCAGCTCCTAATGGTGTTGTTTCTTTGGAAACGGATAAGCGTGGTGTTTTGAATGAGGAGGTGAGAAGGAAGGCACAGGGTTCTTCATCTCAATCTGAAGTTCTTGTCACTGAAAATAGGGGAAGAAGTCAGAAAAAAGAACCGAATGGTGGTAGAGAAAATAGCATAAGCAAGTCCAAGTCTAAATACAAAAATGTGGAGTGTCATTATTGTCATAGAACATGACACATACAGAAGAATTGTTTTCTATGGAAAAAGGAGAACAAAGGCAAGAAGGGTAAGCAGAAACAAAGGGGTCGTGATGATGATAATGATGATGACCATGTTACTACTGCTACTAGTGATGATCTTGTTATTCTTTGTGACTATGAGTCAATTAATCTTGTATCTGATGAGAACATGTGGATAATTGATAGTGGTGTTACACTACATGTTACACCGAGGAAAGAGTTCTTCACATCTTATACTTCAGATGACTTTGGAGTTTTGAAGATGGGTAATGATGATGATCTATGGTAATTGGTGTTGGTGATGTATGCTTGCAAAACAACATGAGAATGCAATTGTTGCTTAAAGGAGTCAAACATGCTCCAGATGTTCGCTTCAATTTGATCTATGTGCATATGCTTGATGAAAGTGGTTTTGATAATCATTTTTCTTTTGAAAAGTGAAAACTTAGTAAAGGTAACTTGGTTGTGGCTAGAGGGAAGAAAATTAGTAAATTGTATTAGACAAAAGCTTTGGTTGCAAAAGACAGTGTAAATGTCGTGGATATGGAATCATCTTTGTGGCGCCGAAGGCTTAGCCATATTAGTGAAAATGAGTTAAATTGCTTTGCTAGAAAGGATGTGCTACCAGGATTGAAGAATGTAGATTTGGAGAAATGTTCTCACTGCATGATTGGTAAACAAACTAGAGTATCTTTCAAAAGGCATCCTCCCTCTAAAAAGTAAGAGTTGCTTCAGTTGGAGCATTCTGACGTATATGACCTTTAAAGGTAAAATATTTTAGTGGTGCACTTTATTTTGTTACTTTTATTGATGAATATTCCAAGAAACTATGAGTTTATGTTCTGAAGACAAAAGACCAAGTGTTGGAGAAATTCAAAAAATTTCATGCTTTGGTTGAGAGGCAGACAGAGAAGAAGCTGGAACGTGTTCATACTGACAACAGTGGTGAGTATTGCAGATCATTTGATGTCTATTGCAAACAGCAGGGTATAACACATGAAAAGACTCCTCATAAAACTCCTTAACTGAATGGTTTAGCAGAGATTATGAATTAGACACTTGTTGAGAGAGTGATGTTTATGCTCTCTAAAGCTAAGCTGCCTAAACATTATTGGGGTGAGGCATTGTACACGACGATGCATGTTATTAATCTTACTCTTACTATCGCTTTGAATAGTGAGGTACCAAACAAGGTATAATTTAGCAAGAATGTCAAGTATGATCATATAAGAGTCTTTGGTTGCAAGGCTTTTGTGCAGGTTCTGAATGATGAAAGATTCAAGTTGGATGCAAAGTCAAAGCTGTGTATCTTTTCATTGGTTATGGTGAGGATGAATTTGGCCACAAGTTGTATGATCCTATAAACAAAAAAGTTATTAAAAGTCGTGATGTAGTCTTCATAGAAGACCAAACTATTGAAGACATTGATAAGGTGGAGAAGACTACATCTGAGAGAAATAATGTCTTAGCTGATGGTGATCCAGTTCGATCACCTGTTCTTGATTTGGATACTACTGATGGTAATATTGAGAATAATGAGCCACATGATTGTATTGATGATCATCGACTTAGAGATGAGGTAAATATTCCGACTAGTGAAGATCATGAGTTGTCACACGATGGAAATCTTAGTGATGCTTCTAAATCATCTCTAACCCAACTCAAGAGGTCTAAGATGCAGAGACAACCATCTACAAGGTATGGCTCTGACGAGTATGTGAATTTGACTGATGAAGGTGAACTTGAGTGTTTTTGAGAGGCCATAGAGAGTGAAGAAAGTCAAAAGTGGTTTGATGCAATGCATGATGAGATGAAATCCTTGTATGATAATCACACGTATGATTTGATGATATTGCCAAAAGGCAAAAGAGTTTTGGAAAACAGGTGGGTCTATAGAGTGAAACTCGAGAGTAACTCAAAGTCTCCAAAGTATAGAGCCAAATTAGTGGTGTAAAGTTTCCGTCAAAGAAATGATGTTGATTTTAATGAGATTTTCTCACCTGTGGTAAAAATATCATCAATTAGAACCGTGTTGAGTTTGACAGCTACTCTTGACTTAGAGGTAGAGCAAATAGATGTAAAAACGACTTTCCTTCATGGTGATTTGAATGAAGAGATTTACATGAATCAACCTGATGGTTTTCTTGTTGAAGTCAAGGAAGACTATGTGTGTAGACTAAGAAAGAGTCTATACGGTTTGAAGCAAGCTCCAAGGTTGGTACAAAAAGTTTGAGTCTGTTACGTGTGACCAAGAATACATGAAGACTACTTCTGACCATTGTGTATTTGTTAGAAAATTTT
This sequence comes from Cicer arietinum, assembly GCF_000331145.2. Lineage (NCBI taxonomy): Eukaryota > Viridiplantae > Streptophyta > Magnoliopsida > Fabales > Fabaceae > Cicer > Cicer arietinum. The sequence continues at coordinate 53,193,646 of NC_021166.2, forward strand.
CTAACGATGATTTTATTATCCTGATATTATATGTTGATGACATACTTATTGTTGGAAAAAATATTTCCAAGATTGACAGGTTAAAGAAGCAGTTGAACGAGTCTTTTGCCATGAAAGATATGGTAGCAGCTAAACAGATTTTTGGCATAAGAATCATGCGTGACAGAAAGGAGAACTCTTCAGATGTCTCACTTATTTAAGTGGAGAGTGGTCTAATTAGGGTTATAAGAGCGAGACTATTTTGATAGGAAAGACAACCACCAAAAGAGAAAAGAGAAGAGTAACCCTATTCTCGATTTTATTAAATCAGTATAAAAAAAAACATTGATTGCGCCTTCGTTAACTGTTGGATCGGGCTGAGTTTTTGACAGCAGGTTCGTAACATTCAGGTCTTCGGTTTCAACGGTCGAATCGATGAAAAGACGTATGGAGGGAGGGATAAATCGTGCTCGCACAGCAGCAAGTTTTTGGGTGTTTTTCTTCTTGTTGCTTTTTATTTGTAGGCTTTAATGCTTTGTTATTTTGGCTGATTGTAGGCATAACATGTGCATTAATTTTGAGACTCTCTTGTATCCTTATTTGATTATAGTAAAACTATTTCTTTGGTCTGGACGACCCGTGGTTTTTTACCCTTGCATTGAGGGGTTTTCCACGTCAAAATATTGGTGTTCATTACATATTTTTATTTTGATTATTTGCTGTCATATATTTATTGTTGCTCCTCACGGGTTCTTACAAGTTGGGGGAATTTTATATCCGCATCATTTAGTCCATAAATTTTATTTTGATTATAATTGTTAATACAATTGTTTGATTGAGGTGCGGTAATTAAAAGGTGAGTATTTGTGGGTACCAATATAATTAGATTATTTAGTAATCTGTGAGGCTGTGATGTTTATTCACTCATTTTTTATTTATTAAATATAATATTATGATAGAAGTCTCTACAAAAATTAAGTTTAAAATTAATTTTTAAGTCCTAATTTCTGTTATTTAATTTCATGAGCTTTAGAGCTTAAAAATTTATAATAAATACATTCATTGTTAAAATAATTATGGGTTTTTCAATAATTTTTATAATATTTATAACATATCTATAAAAAAATCTTCAAAAATAAGAATGCTATATACACAAAATTGACTTAACGAAAGAAAGTAAAACTGTTAAAAAAAATATTGTGGAATTTGGGAACTATTCATCCAAGAAAATTTTATAAACCAAAAATGAAAATTTGAAATTTTAACATATTTAACCCTAATTTTGAAAATATGTTGCCAGGTGGCCCACAAGTATATTTATGCATGAATATAACTGTTAGTTTAAAAAGTCCAATCCTCCGTTTCTGAAAAAAGCATTGGTATATCAGAGACATATAAAAATCCACACCTTAAACGGGGTACGATAGATATAATAAATAAGATAGAGATTAAAAAATTAGGTGATTTGTACCAAAAAAAAGATGATGTGCTACCGTAAAAAAGAAAAGGTGATGTAATAAAAGAATAAAATAAAAAAAGATTAAAAAAGTGTTCAGTAAATTTACCGATTTACCCTTTAATTTGAAAGAATAATGATCCACACACTATTTACGGTACACCACATTCACACTCGAAAAAAACCCGGTATTGTTGGAATTGAGAGGCAAAGCTAACCTCACCCACGATCTTATACGACATAATGTGAAACAAAAAACATTATAGCATTATTATTTCATACATAACCCTAAATATCCGAAAAGGGAGAAAGATACATAGAATCAAACCTAGCATCACCAAAATTACAACAACAGAATTACGATAATAATAATAATAAACATCATACAACATTAAACCCCAACCCTCGATCTTACACTATATAATATTATCCCTTCTTCCTAGCTAGTTCCTATCCATTATTACATAAAAACATGTTCACATCAACGATTTTAGTGACCTTTCTTTCACTGGCTTCCTCATTCTTCTCTTACCATTGTCATCACCATAATCATCATAATCATCCTCTTCTTCATCATCATTATTAACATAATCTAATCCCTCAATATCCATCTCCGAACAACAAGGAACAACATTAACATCAACACCAACAACAACATTATTACTACTATTATTATTATTATTACTATTCTCACCCCCTCCTTCAATAGTAACACCTCCACCACTACTATTATCATTCTCTTCTCCATTTTTATCACTTCTTCTTTTCCTCCACAATGGACCAAACCCAGAATAATAATAATATTCATTATTATTAATATTATTATTATTCGAACCTGAACCCGAACCGGACGACTTCTTCGGTCGGCCTCTACCTCGGCGAACCGGTGTGCCGACAATGCTGCCACCATTATACATTTCTTTGCAACTAGAAATTCTCCTCAAAGCAGCTTTATCAACAACCTTCTTACCACGTTGATTATCATCAATCATCATCGTAGAAAAATTCTCTATCGCAGGTTTATTATTATCATCAACTTCTTCAGTATCCATCATCGAAACCACACTGTTTATTTTAATATATATTTTTTGGTAGCATTATTATCAAACACAAAACAAACAACATAGTTTTTCGTAGAATCGAACTAAAAAAAATAAAATAAAAAATAAAAAACCCTAATGGGTTTAACAAGTAAAATAAAGTAAAATAAAAAGAAATGGAATTGGGATTTACGTTTACTTACCTTTGAAAAGCTTCAAACGAATGGTTATTTTTGAAAGCATCGTGTTCGTCATCGAACTGTGTGAAAAAAACGAAAATGAAATAAAAAAGAGAAACCCATTTAACCTAATTGAAAGAAAGTTGAAAACTTGAAGAAATGAGAAGAAGAATAATAAGAAGAAGATGAAGAACCCTAAAAAAACCCTAATAGATCTGAGAAGAAAAAGAAACCTGGATTGAGTTGTTGGAGTGAAAGGGGATTACATCCCATGGAGATTGGTTGAGGTGACAAATGTGAGTCTGGAAAGTTTCAACAGGAACTGAACCATTTTCAAGTAATGAAGATGAACAAGTGAAAAGAAGAGGGGAAAGCTTCGCGTTTTTTCGGATCCTCATAAAGAAGAGAACAAACAATACCCTAAATATTCTCACATTTTTCTCTCAATCAAAATGCTTTTTATACTCTCTCTCAATCAAATTTTTTATTATTATTATTTTTCCTAGATCTCACTCTCTATCTTTTCTTTTTCTTTTTCTCCACCTCGATCATAATAATAAATAAGTTAATTAATAATAATAGTAATAATAATCAGGGTTTTTGCTTTCTCGGTTATTCATTCATTCCGATTCATTCATTCAATTTTGTTGTTATTAAATTCATTCATTAATTTATGTGTTTGTAGTTTACAATTTCTAATTAAAAAGTATTTGAGTTTTGCTAAGACGCTATTACCCTTACGTTTTTTAGTTATTTACTCAACGAATAATCAGCTGCGTGCTAAAGGAAAAACCCTGCCGCTATAAACCACGTCATACTCTAGTCTCGTTTGGTTTGTCGAAAAGTGATTTTTTTAATTTTAATAAAAAAAAAAATGAAATGATCATGTCGTGACAAGTTCACAGTGCAACCCCCAAAGCATAAATGCTAGATTCCGTTCAACTTGAATTTAAGCATTCTTATATGGTTATTCCATTTTCCATTTGGTCTTATCTAAAAATATCAATGGAAGGGTATTATTGTCATAATATTTTTTCTACTTTAAATTTTGGATATACGATGGTAAACTTATTTTGTCTACGTAATAATTCCTAAATTTATATCATTTTCTTTATTTTATGATGATGTATGATTTGGTTTTTAAATGAAGGCGCGTCGTAGAGACGCGCGAAATAATGTCCCTGCGTGCGGTAGAGATGGCCAACAATGCTGGCCCACGTAAATATGAGATGGACCATTGTACTTGATTGGGTCCCATTGAGAGCCTAAAAGGATGAACGGTTGTGATGCTGATTGAAATTGAAGAGAAATTTTGATCTGCATGACATGAAAAGTTTTGAAAACATTGGGCCTTTTGGGTTGAAGATTCCAAAAAATTAGAGGTTATTTTTTGTAAGGGCAACATATACATACGTGGCAACAAAAAGTTGATTCAATTTTCCAGACATTATGGTTGCCCGTATATAACCTTGCCAATTGTTTGCCATGTCATATTTAAATTTGGAAAAAACAAAGTTCAATTATGTGAAATATATACCCTTTTTATTACTACTTTTGTATAATAAAAATAATTCCATTTTATCCAACATTTCTATATATGTTAGTTTTCCGTTGAGGTCAGACTTAAATGATTTATTCAATCAAAAAAGTACATAATACTTTCATTGACCATTAATTTATTGTTAAAATTGAAAAATAAATTTGACAATTTGTAATGGAGGATATTTAAGTTTACATACTTGGATACAATTATAATGTTTTGTCTCACAATGAATGATTTATTAGACTATTTTGCATATATTATTATCAACAATTTATTTATTCACTATCATCATTAATACGAAAGATAAAATATAGTAAATTGAGAGTGTTGAATGTAGTATTAATTAGTTGATAAAATAAAAAAAAAATTAATTAATATTATATTATTAAATTTAAAATTGAAGGATCATTAATTTTATGACAATTTTTTTGTAAATGAATCATTAATTGTGAAACAGATAATATAATTATTATCACATAGATTTTGTATTTTTCTACCATAATATTTTAAATTTTAAATTCAAACCAAGAAAGATGAATATTGAGGGAGATTTTGTATTTTGCTTTCATTTGATTCTTCTTAAGATAGCATCTCATTTTAAAGATTAAATTTAAAACTTATTACGAGCCATTGATAAATAAATTATTGATTTATACTAAAGATCCTTTTTATGGTTAAATTAGGAGAGAGACGAATATGATAAGGGAGTTGGATAAGAATCCCATATAAACATATAAGATCTTATCCTATTTTGTATTTTCCTTAAAAAGAAAAATCTTATTTTTTATTATTTATTTATTAATTATTTTGTATTTGACGTGCAAAGAAATTAGAATACTAGATAGTATATATTATTCTATTATATATATTAGATAAATCAAATAATTATATGATATATAGTATATGTAAATGACAAAGTTATATTGTAAAAAATATATTTAATTAGTTTTTTAAAAGCTTAAATCAATTTTCATATATTTAAAATTTTTAACAATAAATTTTTATTTCAATATTATACATTATTTTTAAAATTATTTATAAACATTTAAATTATTTTATCATTTCTACTTTTTATTTAAAATAATATTAATATTTTGTTAAATTTAACTTTTATATTTTTAGATGATATTTTATAAGGATAAATAAATAAATCATTTTTTAATAATATTTTGATGATTTTTAACCATGTGATCTCGTCCGCATGACAAGAACGTGACTTAGTTGGAGAGACAAAATATTATAAGACGTCAAAATTAATTTACCATATTTTGTTAACTAATTAAACACACAATTACGATATAATTAATATGATAACTTATCATATAAAATCTCTCTCATTATAAGGTAACACTTGACGTCTTATAACACTTGATTTAAACTCTAAATGTATATAATAATAAATCATAAATTTATTGAGATAACACTTGCAATTCTCTCGTAATTAATTTATGTTCACTTTGTCAGAGACGCACAAAATTTATTTTTATATGCACAACAATCGAATTTAAGATTATAGAAAAAATTGTTTTTTGCACCACTTAATAGATAAGTATCTATAAAAAAAATACAAAGTTTTGTGTAGTTTGTCCTTCCAATTGTTCCCTTCATTTAAAGTATTTGATTTTATAATTTTATCATTTTTTCTCCGATCAAATTACTATTTAAAAAATATATATATGTTTACTTCTATACCTAAACACATAACCAAGTTTTGATGTAGTTTTTTTCTTCTAGTTTTACACTTCAATACTTTAAACTATTTAATTTACATTGTTCTCCTTTTTATAATTTTAAAAATATTTTTTCCCTTTATTTATCTATCACAAATACACTTAATCATCTCTCACACACACTCCCACAACATAAACTAACCAACCAAATTTTGGGAAAACAATTGATACTTTAAACAATTGATTTTTCTTTCAAAAAAGTTTCCAACTTTTATATAACAAGATTGAAAATATATAACAATGCTAAGTCACATATCAATGTAACTGATGACTCTTAAATTAAGTTGTAATGGATGTATACCTCTGTCAAATTTCAAATAAATAAATATAAAATTTAAATGCAGTCTTGATCTCTTTATCTTATTAAAAATAAATTTTTAGTACTCTAATTTTTAAAATTGCTTTTTTGATCATCTATTAACTAATTTTTAAAACTGCTTTTTTGGTCCCCACTATTTTTTAGGACTTGACACGCTTAATAATGATGTGATACTTAATTTTGTCATTAATTTTGTTTATATAACAAAATATTTAAATTTAAAAATTAAAACTTAAAATATTTTTAAATTAAATATTTCAATTTTATTTATTTTATTATAAAGTTATTAATATTTATTATATATTAACAAAATTAAAACTTTATTAATATTTATTTGATTTATATATTGAATATTTTTAAAGTAAATTTATTTTATTTATTAATTAAAATATTTAAGATTAAATTTAAAAATATTTCAAAATTATTAATTTTATCCAATAATAAAAAATTGTCATTAATAAGAGTGCTACATAGTAAAAAATGATGGGAGAACAAGAAAACCCAATAATTAGATAATAGCGAGATAGAAAAGCTGATTTTAAAAATATGAGACTAATAGTTCATTTTTAATAAAATAAAAGGACTAAAAATACATTTAACCTTAAATATAACGTTATTTAGAAATACAGTTAATACAAACAGAGAAAAAAGAGGACGATTTTTTATTAAATGTCTCTGAAGTAGTATTTATTATCCTTTCTCTATAGTCTGATTCTAAATTTAAAAAACAAAATATTTTTATTTGTGGTCTAAAATATAAATAAGAGTGAATTAATTATAATATAATGTTATTATTATTCCTAAACAATCATTTAATTAATTTGTATTATTTTTTCTCTATTAATTATTTTGTATATTAATTTCATGGAATAACTTCTCATGAAAGTAATTTATATTGACCATTCAATTGTTTTTTTTCTTTCCAATCATAAATGATATCAATTGCTTTTCTTAAAGATAGTAAATTTTGATTATAAGAGTATCACAATGATATTATTCTTATTTTTATGTTTAAGTGGGTCTAACAATTACATATTATTTATTTATAAATTTTTAATATTTGTATTTAATAAACACTCAAGTACTCTTTTGACCCAACACTTAAAAAAAATTATACTAAATGAGTCCCACCAATTAATAACTCGTCATTATTATATTTCAACATATATTTATTTATTTTAATACAAAAAAGTGTGGAGTGAAAGAGTGCTTATATAGTTAATTACTCTTTCCTAATAACACCCATATTTTTTCTTCTTCTTCTTCTTCGATGTGATGACTAATAGGTAGTAATTATTAATAGATAAAATATCTCTCATTGAAAATACTCTAAGCTCAATAATACAAGACCTTGCAAAATGTATGGCACTATATTATATATAAACTTAAATGTATTTTTGTTTTCTTATTTTGTCAAAAATGAAATTTTTGGATTCTCATTTTTAAAATAGTTTTTTTTGTGTGTGTCTCTTTGATCTAATTCTTGGGATTTTGTAGTCTCCACCATTTTTGAGAATGTGGCATATTCATTAATGATGCGACACTTAATATTTTATCATTAATTTTATTTATATAATAAAATATTTAATTTAAAAATATTTCAAATTTATTTATTTTTTGATAAATTTATTAATATTTACTACATATTAATAAAATTAAAACTTTATTAATATGTATTTTATTTATATATTAAATATTTTTAAAGTAATTTAATTTATATTAAAATATTTAATATTAAATTTATTTATTTTATCCAACAATAATTTAAAATTTTAAAATTTTAAAATATTTAGATAAAATATTTAATTTTTTTAATATTTTAAAATATAAATAAAATAAAAAATAAAATTAATCACAATAATGATGATGTATAAGTTATTTTATCTAAATCATAAATACTAAGAAAATCATCATTGATGAGAGTGCTGCATAATAAAAAATTATAAAGACAAAAAATTCTAAAAATTTATTAATAGAGAACTAAAAAGCTGATTTTTACAAATAAGAAGACTCATAATTTATTTTTAACAAATTAAAGAAATAAAAACTACATAAACCCTTGTATATTTTGACTTTATATCTCTAAGAATGACTAATTAAATACAAACACTATATCTTCAAAAAAGAAAATTAAAATACTATCACTAGTTTGTGGGGGCATACATGGGTGAAAGGAGTTGCAAAAGAATAAGATAATATAAAAGCATACAAACCTTTGTTTTACACTTTTTTCCTCACTTTCACATTTCAAAATCTTCAACTGTCACTGGAAATGGAATAGCCAATTAAATGATATCTAACATTTCTCCAGCCGCCACCAAAAAGTCCATCTCATATCAATTGGTTACTAAATAGGGTGGATTATAATTTTCAACCTACTTTCTTTGAGTTATAAATTATTACAAAATTGTCCTTTGCATGAAGATGGATTTGATATTGACTTTTTTATCTCTGAAGATATATTATATATTACATAATTAATTAGGAACATGTTTAGAAAAAATTAATAATAATTGCATCTAATACACTGCATAGAAACTTATATGTAGCACTTCACCTATTTAACCTAATGAAGAATTACTCATGCATACAAATGTGAGTGTGTATATATGTAGCACTTGAATTTGAATTTATAATCTCTTCCTGTTTTGGTTAATTACTCAGGTAATGAAACAGGGTTTCTGCCCTGTTTATTTCATTATGATCATAATTAGGAGGCAAAAAATTACAAATCATACAGAGAATTCCACTTCCACAAATTACTAGGTACAAATATTATTTTCTTTCAAAGTTTATTTGTACTGATAAGTGATTATGTTCTACAGAAAACAAGAAAACTGTTTAGTACTAGGCACTGCTTCAAGGATTTGAAGAACTTTGTGGAATCATATAACAATCATGAAGAATTCCAAAAATTAATATATGTGATTTAATTTATATTTCACACTGCCAATTGCCAATTGCATGTAAAAGAAGAAGAAAAAAACACAGAAAACAGGTCCTTCAAGTCTAACCCTAAACCTAGCTAGCTAAAATATAGAAATGCAAATACATCTATATATGACATTGAGCTATAGGTTTTTTTACTAAGACATTGGTCTATAATTATTGTTATTATTATTATTAATAATTTCATTCATAAATAATGAATTGGTGTTTGATGAGCTTTTTTGTGTGCTCAACTGTTTATCCTTATTTGATTTCTCATTTCTGTTTTTTATAATATAGGTACAGGGGATATTTCTTTTATTTTATTAAAGGGGATATATTAAATAATGTTTTTTTTCTTTTTTATTTACTAAAAAGATATTTATTATTCTTCATTTTTATATACTAAAAGATCAAAAAAGTTTGAACAAGTTTTCTTTAGTATAGAACAGAACTGATAGATAAAGGATAAAGTGGGGGAAAAAGAAAGCTTTGTATTTTAATATTTTTGAGATGATTTGTACTATCCAATAACTCAGGCAAAACTTTTCATTTTTTATCAATTCAATTACCAAATGAGTGCAAAAAAGTAGCAGAGCTATGGCAGATAACACTGATTTTCTTTGACTGATACTCACATGTGCTTACCCTTGGGCCCCTTCTTTTCTTATGTCATATGTGATATCCTCTCTACCAATATCTTCTTATTCTCTTACACTTTTATTATTTTCTCACTGTTTTCATATTTCAATTATAGTCCCCTGCATTAACATTATGCAAATCTATAGATAATTTTAAAATGTTACCATATTGGTAATGTGTGAGGTTAAATTGATGTATTCCTAGCAACAATTTCAGAGACTAAATTGAGTAGTTATACATAGATTTGAATTTTCGGCAATCACAAACTCACACATTCACGCCATCTAACACATAGTACAAAAAACAAACAAATTTTGATTTTTTTTAAAAATTCTTAAAATTTAAACTACCTGAATTGTCACTGAATTAAGTACAATATGAATGTGTGAAATTTATAACCACACAGAGTCTAAGTCTATGTTAGTATTACAGTGAACCATCGTAATTTTACAAAAACTATAACAATTTTACAAAAACTATAACATATAGTCTTAAAAATCACGTTGACTCATTGTAATTCTGACAAACTCGTTGTAATAACAAAGATAGAGTAAATCTTTAAGCCATTTAAATTGGTTGAAAGAGATATTGTGGAATAAAAAAAACTTGGTGTGGGTTTGTATGATACATCATGATATATATGTAAAGAATTAACTCAGAACTGACAAGTAAGAAGTGTGTTTGATAATCCTTGTTTGCATGCCTGAGTTTCTATGATTCAGAGAGAGAGAGAGAGAGAGAGAGACCCACTCACTCACTTATTCATCTGAGACCAAAGTACATGACAGATATCTTTCTTTGTACTGAAATATGACTGAATGATTACTGATATTTCTTTCTTGTTTATTCACTAAAGTGGAGCATGGCTAGCTTGCACCTTTATTGGTCAAATGAAGAACAATAAAATCATGCTTTGGTTTCATGGATGTGGATATATTACAAATATTGCTTTCTTACAACTACGAAAGATAGAGATAACAGAACCCTTTCGTCATTTGTAGTGACACACTCACTAGTGGATCTTTATCTTTATAATTATCGATGCAAATAAATTTATAAAGATTTAAAATGAAATACAACTATTTTATAGGTTCAATTGAATATATTTAATAAAGTAACAAATATATTAAAAAATTTATAAAAAATATAAATTTAATTTATTTAATAAAAACTATTAATTTTATAGTTTGAGTCTGTAAAATTTAATATCTATTGAGAGTTATTAAGTGAAATAACTTTAATAAAAGAATTTTATAGATAGTTAAAATAAAGATTTGAAAAAGCAATGGATTGTCAATTGTAATTGTTAGGGGCCCGCATGGGTTTATACCAATTTTTTTTATGTTTATATTTTGGTTCATATGAGTTGTTGGACAATTTAAACCATACATTATACGGTTTAAAACTCTGGATTCGTAAGTTAATCTGTGATCCGTGTCACTACAAGTTAATATTTTTTTAAATAATAAATATAATTTTGTACACTATAATTTAATCTATTGTTGAATTCAGCTCATTTCACAAAAGAATGACTAAACTCTAATGAATTTTGGACTTTAATGCTTTTTTGGTTGTATAAATTATATTCTATCATTTTTTTTTTGTTATATTTATAATGTTAGATTTGGACTATTAGAATTCTTTGTAAGTATTATTTTTTGTTTACTTAGTATTTATTACATAAAATTGTTAATAAGGAATTTTTATAATAGTTGTTTCTGTGGACCTTTTTACAACACAAATTGATTCTTTTGAGATCTATAAATCAATTTGTTTGAACGCAGATTAACGCGATACAAATTCGGACCAATATATTATAAATCATTATAATTTATAGATGGACAATCCAATTCATTTAATGTGCAGATATATGTAGAGCAGGTCAACCCGCATACCTGACTATTGTCAATGCGTAGTGTCTCGTAGAAGTGGGTGCGGATAGCAAACCATTCAAAACTTTCGGGGTGCATGCATAGTAAAAAGCCCAAAGTACAATTATGAAAATAAGTGTCAATAATGTTATTACAACAATTACACACACACACAGAGATATATATATATATATATATATCACAAATTCTACTAAATTAATGATAAATATATAAAATACGTGAATAATTTATATATACTAATTAAAATTATATATAAAAAATATATATACACACATTAAAAAAGAAAATTGAGATGATGCACACATTTCTACCGAAGAAACTAGCAAGACTTAAACTACAATTGATCTTTGTAGTGTGTACTTGACAACACATCAATGATATTTTCAAGTTGTAGAATTTGGTGATACATGAAAATTTCAATAAAAAAAAAATCTGAATTTGAGAGCTTTTTCCATACTAACAATATTGTTGAGAGTTATTTTGCATCTACATCCTCCTCTTAAGACAATTTTGGTGGTGGTTTAATTTCAGTAACAACTAACAATTTGCATTAGTTTGTGAAAGTTCACTAGTAAAACTAAAAGCCATAAATTCTCTTCTCTTAACAAAAATAACAAAAACTTGTTCAAACTTGGTAAAGTGAATTACTTTATTTTATTTTATCAAAAAGTCTATTGGCGACGTTCCTATATATTAAATGTAGAGAAGAGAGACACTGCAAATTTAAATCTACATATCAACGTATCAATGTCTCATAACTTTTTACCATTTAATCTGAAATAAATTGTAGAAGTTGCACATTTTGTAAATGGAGGAAGGAGTGGCACTCCGGAAATTCCTTATAATATGTTGACTCTCCTAAATCGTCTTATGCCTTAGATATAACAGTTTCAATTTCCAATTGTACCTTTTTTATTGGTGAAAATATTGATAAAGGATGTTTCTAGCTACACAAAGCCACCAGCCATTACCGTTACGCCCTCTCCGTAGAAAATAGCGTTATATCTATTTTTACCATCAATAGAGCTGTTAAGTTCAATTGTACCAACGAGAATGAGATGAGACGATATTTATCTTCAAATGATTTTTTGTTTTCTGTCACTTGATAACATATTGTTTTCAACCTAACCTCATTAATATCCTAAATATTCATTTTCCCAAATTAATGTAATTTTGTTTTTAACTTGTTTTCCAATTCATGCTTCTTTCTTTTATATTATTATTGTTATTATTATAAGTATTTTTTTTTCTTCTTCAAATACTTATCAAAATATTCAGTCAAATTAAATACATCATATCATACACATATATGCTTTAAAAAAATAATATTCGAATAAAAATATAATAATAATAATAATAACCACATTAAAAATTATTAAAAAATAAAATAAAAATATATTTCATACATTACTAATAATAAAAAAAAATGAGGGTCTTACATACTCTGCCCTACATTTTACATAAACTATATTTTATATTTTTTCTTTAAAAAAAACATATTTTCTTATTACACTTGGATTCTAGAAATTTTTTTTAAAACATAAATTTGTTTCAGAAAATTCGAATTTTGTATGAAAATAACTTATTTCAAGATTTTCAGAACACATTTATGTTCTGAAAAAGTTTTTAAAAAAAATTCTAAAACAATTGTATTTCAAAAAATTCTAAATTTGTATCTTAAATTTTTTTCTTCAAGTTTTTCGGAACATAAATATAGTTATTCAAGCACAATTGTGTTATGAAAATTAAAAAAATTTTAAAAAAGTTTTTCGGAATAAAAATATTTCCAAAAAATTTAAACTTTTTGTTTCAAAAAACTATTTTTTAAGTTTGAATTTTTATTTATTTATTTTTTACCGAAAAGTTTGAATTTGTATTGAAAGGTGGGGGTAGGAGTATAACGAATTGATATGGAGTAAATTTTTTTACAATTTCTATGATACTCTTAAAAAAGAATATATCCATACTCTTAGTTTTTTAATAAATAAATGTGTTATTTTTACCACATCAACATCTATATATTATATATTAAGTTATTTTTACTACATTAATTTGATTATTTTTGTATATAATTTTAAAAAATAAATATTAATTAATTTAAAATAGAAATAAAAATTTAAAACTTATAGAAAAATATCATTAAGCTATTAGAGATTTACTTTAATAGTACCAAATCACGTTAATTTTTAATTGTACCGTATAAGTCCCATGAACTTTTACATCTTAGAAGGAGAAATAATGACACATATTAAAATTTTGTTTATAGAGCCCTGTTTACATCTTAGAAGAAGAAAGAATGACACATTTTCTAGAAGCAGGTTATGCTATTGAAAAGTTTAGTATTTATTGAAACGTTTAATTACTATCTACTATTACGGTAAAAATAAAAAATACATAGACGTCTAATCATATATTATCATGTAGATTTTTTTTGACTAAAATATATTATATCATGTAGATATTTAATTACACTTTAAAAAATATATTATATAAGGTGACAGTGATGAGATATAATTATATAATTGTGTATTTTTTCCAATAAAGTATATAGCTGTTAAATTAACTCTTCATGTTAATTATTATTATTTTTATTAAATTCCAACTAACTATTTATTTGCATGATTGTTAGCGGTTATTCAATATTTTTGTCGAATAAATTTCCGCAGTAAAGTATTAAATAGGGATTAGATGCATTAATTTATAATAATTGCATATAATTTAAAAAATGTATAAATATTAATGAAATAATTATCTAAAGTGGCTCCTAGATAATGAAGTTTCATTGTAGAAAATTAGGGGTGTAAAGTTACTGCCTTGGGCTTTGACTGACTGTAGATTGGCTGGAGCCCAATTTCAAATAGATGGGCTTGGTTTGTTTGCCATGTGTGGAGGTCCATGTTTTTCCCTTATTAGTGTTTGTAGATGTTGATTAAGCAAATAATATAAGTAGCAAGAAGTAAGAGATATATAATGCTTACCATTCAAATGAGTTGATAAATCCCATTAGCACTTAATATTAACGAGATGACAACGCTAAAAATGTGTATCCCCAATTCAAAGGTGCTCAATTTGGGCACTTGTATTTAGAGATTATGGTGAATTTTATAAGTTGAAAACTTTTAAGAATTCTATGAGAAACAACTTCTAACTTCTGACACCTACACATCAAAAATAGTAATTATATTTAATTTTATATTACATAATAATAAAATATAAGTTCAAAACAATTTATGTTACCTCTTAATCTAAACTTTCATTATAGTCTTTTGAGCGTTTGTGTGCTCAACAAAGTCGAAAGAAGGGTTATCAATTCAAAATCACGTTAAAACATAAAATATAGAAGGTGATCAATTTAAAACCATATTAAAACATGAAATATATAAAATAAAAACACAAGGAACAGAAACATCACGATATAATAATAAAATATAATTACATAAGTTGTTACTTCAAAATTAGTAACAATATAATAATCACGCAATTGTTATATTAACACTACACATTATTTTATCATGGTGATCTTTTGGAATTACTACATTTTGTTTAATTTTAATTTTAAGTTATTGAGAAATTTGTTTCTAGAATTGAAAACTATTGACGTCGATACTAACATTACTAACAATGTTTCTGTCGGTAACATTTTATAAACAAAAGATTAATTACTTAAGGTCTACGCAATAAGTAATTGCAAAAGTTTTCTTGTATGCAACCCCACACCAAAAATTATTATATATATAAATAATCAATGACTTTGTGTGAAAATGAATTTGTTTAGTCCTATAAATAACTAATCAATTATTTAACAATGACTTTGTGTGAAAATTGTCCATAAGTGAAATCCTTCTCTCTCTCAATGATTTTGTTTTTCATGTGATGTAAATTAAGTATAGTATAAAAAGAAAAAAAGTTCCTAACCCAACCTAAGTCATGCATAATAAATATATCATCGTCGATGTTTAACCTTGCATGGGCCCATTACCAAGTAATTTATCTTATAACTCTCTCTTTTACCTCTTTAAATAGAGGAAACATGTCTCATCTAAAGGGATTTGATTATTCACAAAATGTTACAACAAGAATAACTTATATTTTTTAAAATCTAAAACAAAACTTGAATTTCCTAGGAACATATCCATCATAAATAATTTATGTAATTTATGTGTGTGTTGACATCTAATTTTGTCTACGACTTTATGATTTTTAATAAATATATAAAAAATAATAAATAATAAAAAAAACTAATAATGATGAAAATAATAATAAAAATAAAGTGTTAGATTTTTAGAAAATCATGGATTGTGTTTGATTTCTATTTGACTCTGATTCCTTTCCAGAAACTTTTACTATTTTCTAAATAAATAAAAAATAAAAACGTATTTAATTTAATTGAATTTAAGGTAATAAAAATTATTATAATAGTCATCATTTGAATGAAAAGAAACCGTAAAGAAATAAATCAATGGTATTAAAAATCAATGTAATGGTGGTCATTTGAATAGAAAAGAAACCGAATAAATGAATCAATAATAATAAGAATCAGTATAATTGTGACCAATTAAATGAAAAGAAACCGAAAGAAATAGATTAACGGTAATTCATTGGCAATTATTCTCTTGTCCTTTGTAATCTACGCTCAAAAAGTCTATAAATAGTCTACCACAAGAGGACAATTGGGGGGAGAATTCATAGCACAATTGGGAGCACAATTGGAAACACATTTGAAAGAACCAAAAAAAAAAAAAAAAGAGAAGAGAGAATAATAGAGAGAAAAGAGAGAAGAAAGATTGAAACGAGCTAGTAAAGAACCATTCTAGTGCGGTAAACACTTATTTTTCTTTTTTTCTTCTTGTCTATTTTTTTTTTATATTATTATTGTTATACAGTTTCTTTTTACTATTCTACGCACCTATGATATAAACAATATTTTTTTTGTTTGTTTCACGATCAAGTTTTAGAATCAACTAATAAAAATCATTTTGATTGTTGTATAATTGTCTATTTCTTTATCAAATTTGTGATCTCTCATCTTTATTGTGTTTTATTTCTTGTGCGTTAGATCTTAAGTTGTCTTATTATTACCGTTGTCGGTTCGCGCCACATATGCGTCGCCGACTCGCTGATCTACTTTTAAATTTTTATCCTTTACCGTTTGTAAAAGTCAAAAAGTAATAAAAATATTTTCTTAAAATAAAATGATACACAAATCAATATACAAACCCATAACTCACACTATTATTATCACCATTATGTTGTTAATTTATTTTGATATATATATAAAGTAAAATTAATAATAAAATCGATCAACACATAAATATTTTCTACCCAAGAACTACGTGAGTTTTGATTTCCCTATTGCACTTGGGGATATGTAGGAGCAAAGTCTTTCCTTTGTTAAACCAAATTAATAAAAAAAACATTTTTCCTTCTTTTATTAATGTAAATAATTTCTTTTTTTTTTGTTATTATTCTTTTTGGGGTAAAAATAAATAAATAAATAGTTTGTATATAATTAATTATAGGGTAACCGTTTTAACGGACGTTGTAGGATGATAATACTTTCCC
>NC_021166.2:53211186-53217112 GCF_000331145.2 Cicer arietinum
CGACTCCCGAATCCGAATTTTTTGGTTCAAAAATCATTATTTTAGGTTTTATCCAATTTTTCCTTTAATAAAAATAAAATTGGTGGTGACTCTTTTTTCGCAGACAAACCGGACGCGACTCTGCTGGGGACTTTTGAGAGTCAAGCCCAATTTAATTAATTGTATATAATTATTTATTATTGTATAATCATTACATTCATTTTCTTAAATTCTCATAACATTTTCCTTCAAGAAAAAAAAAATAAAAAAATGGCAAAAAAAAAAGTAAAAAAAAAAAGAAGAAAAAAAAGTGTAATAACACCTCGAACATGTTCTCGGAATTGAAGCATACAAAGGTTATCTGAATCAACTGAAAGACACTATGACTATATCATGGATGAACATCAATAAGTCTAACAAGATTATCTGAATCATGAATGAATACGTAGAACTCGTGCTTACCCCTTAGTTTCATAAGTCTAACAATCTTTACCTTTAGTCTAGGTCTACCTCAAGTAACTTGTGCACAAGATCTGAACATGATACTAATGAGATATCTCTTCATCCTCCACCCCTTACTTCGAAGTCATGGACATACTTTTTTGGCTTTTCACCAAAGCTGAACCTCTAGAAGTTGGGTCGTCTATGTTGAACTTTCATTATTATTGTTTACTACTTTAATGTCATAATAAAATTCACCATATCAAATCTTGTATGAACCTTTAAGGACGATTGAAAAAACCTCGGCTAAACATTATGTTGAAGACATTGATGATATTGCATATATTTAATGAGTTTATCCAAGGGGCAAAATCGACAATGAAGATATTATCAATTTCTCTTGTGAATTTTAATTCTGAAGCACCAATAATATAGCTAAGTATAAAGTCTTACAATACTTTGTTATATTGACACACTTTTGTTTCCTTAATATTATGAATATCACTTAATGCATTTTGTTGTCTTTTCCTTTCTACCCCTTATATATTTAACCATTTATTACCCAACATTATATGTCTTTCTATCCATGTACGATACATATTTGTAAGTAGTTCATTCATAAATAAGTTTGCTAAGATTTCATTACATAATTTCAGTCATCCTATTAATTCCACTGAAGGGGATGAGAACGATAAAAATAAAATCCTTTATTTGGATGGACCTCAATATGTTGGGACATGAAGTTAACGCCATGTTAATCCCCTAAAAAAGTCATTTTATCTTTATCATTATCTAATAGTACTTTAAATATACCAATCACATGGAGGGATTTGAAGTTTGTATCATGACTATTCTAGCCGCCGCCTACAAATCAAAAGTGAAATGTTGAAAGCATATTGGGATTTGACCTAATCATCAACCAGTTGAATCAAAAATGTAAAATTTGGGATAAGAAGATGATCATTTATATGTACATATTAGACAAATGTCTAAAAGTTGAAGTCATTTTCCATCATGTCCTTCCGCTCAACAATATAATCAACTAGCTGACGTTCCAACTGTTTTATTTTCAATGTTAAAAGTAAGTCATGATGAAGAATAGTCACTCACAAGAATGAAAGTCACGACCATCCTGCTTACTATCAAATGTAGAAGAAAGCTAGATAGAAAATTCTCGTACCAAATATTATCTCGTAACAGTGGGACACCCTCCATGAGAATCAGACTATAATTGGGGCACCCTTTTATTCTTATTATATAGAATAAAGGCAATGCGACTTGTTCAAACAAAAAATCCTTTTATCAAGAGTAATGATTTGTGTTGACCAATAGAATTCAAGTAAAGAAAAATGATGACTGCCTCATATCAAGGACAATTATTTCAAAATATCTTAAAAGAAGAACATATGAACTTCAGAGCTTCAAAAGAAAGAATTAGCACTTAAGAAGATTTCACATATTTAAAAGGACTAGCACATAAGTGGACTCCCAACTATATGAGCCCCAATACCAATACATTCAAGTTTTGCTATGATCTACACCAATATGGATCAAGAAGACTTATCACTACTTTCACACATTGATGCTTCAAAAAGAATTACATCTAAATGAAGACCCGCTAGGTTGAAAATCCAAAAGGACGACCTAGGCAAAAATTAGGGTATAAAAAAAATAAATACCCGCTAGGTTGAAAACTTGAAAGGGAGACCTAGGCAAAAATTAGGGTACAAAAAATAATAATAAGTACCCGCTAGGTTAAAAACTTGAAAGGGCGACCTATGCAAAAATTAGGGTACAAAAATAAGTAAATACCAACGAGGCAGAAAATCCAAAAGGACAACCTTGGAAAAGTGAGGATATAAAGTCGAATAAAGACCTGCTAGGTCAATAAAAGAAGGGGCAACCTAGGTGAAAATGAATGAAGACCTTTTAGGTCAAAAACCCAGAAGGGCTACCTAGTTAAAAATTAGGGCAAAAAAAAAAAAAGAAGAATGAAGAAGTTATGAAGGAAAATGTGCAAATAATATGGCTTACACATATCGAAGTCGAATCAATATATTCTGAAAGGTTGTGAAGATAAATTGAGGCAAATCATATCCTCCAAAGTGGGTCAATAACGCTAATGAAATTATGGAATGATTTATTAACACACTTCTTTTATGAAAAACTACTAACAAATTGGGTCATTTACCTATATGAGATCACCTTATCTTCTTATCTTTCTATGAATTCTTTTTTTGTACCATAGATTTTTTCATTAAATATCATTGTCTGAACCTTCCTTCACTACTTTCTTGTGTTATAAACTTTTTTTTGTCAAAATGCATTTTTATGATAATCATATGTTGGGGCACAAAATATGTGAATGTCAAGAGTCCAAAACTAAAGATCAAGTCGATGATGTAAGAAAAAATCTCTTTAAAGATCAAAAGGACAATCATCACCATTTATTTGAAGTGATACACATTTTTCATCCATGAATCAAGGATCATGTCCGTAAAGAGGTGAAAGAAATAAAAAAAATGAAAAAAAGTTGATTAAAAAAAAAAAGATGAAAATGAAGGAAAATGTTCATTCATTAAATGCATTCATGACATTTCATATTTAGTCGTTAAATTTAAAGTTGAGACACTAACCCACACCCTATTATTTAAGATACGGGACATTAACTCGCATCCTCTGATTTAAGAGCAGGGATGACTGACCCTCATCATCTGATTTAAGAGGTGGGATGACTGGCCTTCAACCTTTATTTTAAGAACTAAGCCGACCTAAGTCATGCATAATAAATATAAAGATTAAAAATTTGTTTAGTCCTATAAATAACTAATCAATTATTTAACAATGACTTTGTGTGAAAATTGTCCATAAGTGAAATCCTTCTCTCTCTCAATGATTTTGTTTTTCATGTGATGTAAATTAAGTATAGTATAAAAAGAAAAAAAAGTTCCTAACCCAACCTAAGTCATGCATAATAAATATATCATCGTCGATGTTTAACCTTGCATGGGCCCATTACCAAGTAATTTATCTTATAACTCTCTCTTTTACCTCTTTAAATAGAGGAAACATGTCTCATCTAAAGGGATTTGATTATTCACAAAATGTTACAACAAGAATAACTTATATTTTTTAAAATCTAAAACAAAACTTGAATTTCCTAGGAACATATCCATCGTAAATAATTTTTGTGTGCACCACTCGTTGGAGATGTTTCTGAAAGCTAAACCTGTTGAAAATAGTTTTCAACTATAATTTCTTTTTGACTACTTCTTGTATTGCCGTGATGACATTGACAACCAACACAAAAACTCTTTCACGCGAGGCATGAAAATTGTCCTAGATCACATCTGGAACAAATAAAAAGTAGTTTTAACGTTGTACTAAAGTAATTAACCTTGTTTAATTTAAAGGATTAAGTTATTATTTCACAAATTTTGAGAGATTAAAATTTTAAACGTAATTTCAAATATTAAAATAGTTTCTAAGCAAACTTTATTTATTTTCAGTTGTACTTCTTATTATCAGACTCATTTTATGTTGGGAAAATAAAAAAATTTAAATAACAATCACAATACAAAAAATATAAAAATATAACGTGAAAATTTCAAATTCAGAGAAAACTATGACACGACAATCAGAGAATAATATTATATAAATTTATTGCAAGATTTATCTCAAATTCTTCACGATTCTCAGTACAATATTATATAAAATTATTACAAGAAACTATTTCACAACACTCTAACATAAGAGTAGAAGAAAAAAAAAATTAGACGAATAAAAAACTAGAATCTAATACTTATATAATTTATAATAAAGAAATAGCATTATATATATATGGTCGAGAATTTTTTAAATCCTCAATTTCATATAATTTACTCTCATACACATATAGATTATTATTATAATTTTTTTGGTATAATTTGGCCATTTGCAGGTTTTTTCGGTAGGAATTATGTTAACGGTATTTACACGTTTCTTTTGTGCAAAAATGACCACATTAACTGAATTTGAATATTAAATTCCCTTATACTTCTTGTACTTTTAATAATTTTTTGTATGTCAAAGTAGTACTATCTAGGCAGAACTCAAATTCGAATCAAATTGCTAATCTCTTCTGTTCAGCGTGGAAAAATGTATTATAATAGTTTTATTTATTTATTATTATTGAATAATATAATAGCATTTGCGCACGCATGGTTGTTTGCATATCAATGTCTTGACTCTTCACAACTTCCATTAAACGAGTGTTTACAAATTTACAAATTATCCATTAATCAATCTATGAATGAAAATTGACTAAGCTGCGATATGTTTTATAAAGATTTAATCTGAACTATTTTGAAAATGTGAAGTTCCACACTCATTTATTACATGTCACAAGCTCAATTTTGAGATCTAATGTGACATATTTTTAAGAACAATATTTGGGAGTCTTTTAAAAAAAATTATATAACTATTTTATTTTATGAAAGTTTACACTACTCACCATGTAGACTTTTATAAATATAAAAAAATAATAATATTTTTATGAGTCTATTTTGACATCTAAGATAGTATTTTAGAGAATCTAATGTTATATATGACATCCTTGTAAAAAAATATTTTATTTTAATTTTTTTATAATAATTTCTTTAAATATGTCAAACATTGATGAAAATAAATATATTTAAATCACAGACAATGTTAGCAAATTTATAGTTTAACACAAAGAAAAAACTTAATATTATAATAGTAGTAAAAAAATTTATCCATGTTTAGTTAAATAGGTCGACTTAATAGAATTAAAATGATTTTTTGTGATATGCAGCAAGATCTTTTAGTTAAATAGATTTTTAAAAAAAACTTTGGTCTTGATTTTAAATTCAGTAGAAGCCTACCAAAATACTAACAAATAGATTGTTTAGATGTGAGATCTTGACAAATTTTATTATTTACATATTAGTAGACAATTATTTGATGGAAAAGTTTGATGGCTAATTCTCCTACACAATTACATGATAGATTTATGAATTACTATGTCAAAAATGCAAATGGAATAGAGTGTGGATTGAAGATGATGAAGTATTAAAAAAAAAAGTAATTTCAATGCAATAAAATCTATGAAAAACATGATTTTCCAGGCTACTTTTTCCTAGTGCCCTCTTTCTGAAATTTATATACGCATATACCCCTTTTTCAAAATAATACACTAAAATGTCTCTTTTTTTTTTTAAATTTTTTTCCCCTTACAAGTCGTCATTTGGAACGGCGACTTCCTTAAGGAATGCCAACTCCCAAATGGCGACTTCCAACTGATTTTTTTTTTTTAATTTTTTTTTAATTATTAGTATAATTATATATATAATTAATTATTATAATTCATAAAAAATAAATAAATAGAAATTTAAATTATGAAAAAAATTTAGTAAATCCAAATGAGAATTTATAAAATAATTTTTTGGTTAAAAAAATATTTTAATTTTTATTGAAATAACAAAAGTAATATATATATATATATATA